>NC_057795.1:345959266-346236406 GCF_018294505.1 Triticum aestivum | reverse complement strand
CCTAATAGACATGTGTTGAAAAAAGTAAAAACCAACAAAAAATCAAGACACTCAACAAAGAAGCAAAAAACAAGCAAAAGAAAAACCAAATAACACCAAGAAGAAACAAAAAACCAAAGTATAAAGAAGAAAGGAAAGAAAACCAGTGAAAAGCAAAGTATGACAAAGAAAAAAGAAAAAGGTGAAAAGCAAAGAAAAAGAAATAAAAAACCAGACCACAGCGAGCGACCATTGCGACACGCAAGCGAACAACCACAACAACACCTAGCTCACCCGTTGGCGACTAAGGAATCGGTATGGGCGAGATATAGCCCCTGCGGTCCTTGTATCCCCAACTTCCTTTTTCTTGTCTTTTTCTATCAATTTTGTTTGGGTTGCATCACGTCAGACATACATGGGCAGTTTTTTTTGGGTATGTTTGGGGGAACAACTCAACCCTGTAGAGCAACAACTCAACCCTCTATTCATCTTCAATCATGGCAGTACAACGAATATCAGAAATAATAAAAATAACATCTAGATCCGTAGACTACCTAGCAACGACCCCAAGCACGGATGCGAGCCGAAGGCGTGCCACCGTCATTGCCCCTCCCTCATTGAAGCCAGGCAAAACTTGTTGTAGTAGACAGTCAGAAATTCGTCGTGGTAGGGCCCCATAGGACCAGCACAGCAGAACAACAACCGCGACCGACGAAGAGTAGCGTAGATCGGAAGGATCCAAGTTGAAAACACGTGAACATAGACGAACTATGACTAGGTCCGAGCAAATTCACCAAGGACAGATCCGTCGGAGACACATCTCTACACGTCCATCGATGGTGCTAGACACACCATTAGGACATGAGATCGGCGAGGAGAACCTTATTTCATCTTCAGGGAGCCGCCGCCATCTCGTCTTCCTGAGCAGGAGTGCAGGACACAACCCCAAACAAAACGTGAAGGAACAACTGAAACAGAGCCCTCATGTCAGCAAGGGCTGAGATCCACCGCGCCGCCATGGCCCTAAGGCTACCGGAGATGACGCGGACTAACGGCAGCGCCGGCGGGAGGCAGGGGAACCCTAGACTTTTCTTGGGAAAGATGTGGCTCTCAAGACGGCTTAGCTGTATGTCCTCATCCGGTTCGTGTAAATGTATCATACTTTTATCGGGTTGCATGAAACTCATTTGGTTTGCATTAAATTTCTCGTTTAGTTCAATTCACGTTTAAAATGCGCGCACACATTGGGGGTATAGTATTGAATGGACGGCTCATGTATGTGTGTTTGCAGTCGTGTCTGCGAACGGATAGTGCTATCCTTGTTTTCCGAGTCGCACTCCACCCCTTCGGTCTACCACTGTCTTATAGTTTTTATTAAAACCATGTGAAATTTGATGGTTTTTGCAAAAAAGAACAAAGAATACATATTTATCTGATAAAAACACCTAAAAATATATTTTATCCGTATATGTGGTTGCTTGGTGCTCCCAAACTATTTCCAGTTTCTCTAGTAAAAAAAATATTTTCACTTAACCAAATTTAATATTTCTGGATTATTTCTGCTTAAAAAAAATTGGCGCTACAAATTGTAGCTTTACAGCACAAAAGACTTCCCACGTCTCTCAGTTCCCCGTATATGTCGCCGGGTTTTTTTTCCTCGCTGCCATCTCCCCCCACCTTCCAATTTATCCAACCTCCAGATTCCAATCTACGCCGGCATCACCACCCCGCGCACCGCCCATTCCGGCACCCTGCATGGTGGCAGCCTCACCCTCAATCTCCGCCCCCCGCCGCTTGCTTCGCCCGCCGATGACTCCCATTTTCCTCCACCAGCAAGTTCGCTCGTTGGAGCCCAGTCAGCGTCGTCATCCTCACCGTCAGGAAGCCGTGCTCGCCCAAACGTCGTCCTCACCGTCACGAAGCCGTGCTCGCCCAAACGTCGTTCTCACCGTCACGAAGCCGTATCCATAACGGCCGGTCTCATCCTTCACCCGAAGCACCGCCGCGTGTCTCGTCGGCACACCACCCTGCAAGCAGCTCTCGCCTCCATCCAGCATCTTCAGTCTCCACCACGTTAACCAGGTGATCCCTTGATTCACATAGCCCCTATAGTTTATCATTAAATCAACGAAAGTGGGCTCCTTCATTTATATGCATCTGAAGTCTCGATCCTCTTCTCCCATCGTCTCCTTACTTCCTTCCTGTAGGCAATGCACTCTAAGTGTTTGGTGAATTGCTTGCTTTCCCAGAATTCAATTCTGACAGATATTCTTGAAAATATGTGAGCAACTGTTTGGTCCAATCAAATTTTACATGGCAAAACTCAACAACAGTATAAGTGGTGTTAGATAGACTAGCCAAATAATCTCAGATTCCATTTATGCTGGAGCATAAAGCATGATAATGTTTGGTTATATAGGCTGCAACGAGCTATGTTATTTTGTAGTAATTTATACGAACAAAAACTATATACGCGTCTGCTTCATCTGCTAAATGCATCCCTCTGAAGTTTTCCATGAACGTTTTGTGCTGCAAAACGTGTCGATTCGCTGTTCTGTAACCTGTTTAATTCAGTACTGCCGGTTGTACGCACCTGCGTCCACATCGTATTCGTGTATTACCTCTAGCTCGTCCGACTTGTATATCAGTATTTGCTACTTTAGCTACAAATCCCAATGAGCGTCTGCATGGTCCAGCTTCCGGGGACAGATAGCACCCGGAACCAAATGTCCGCCACCGGCTTGTATAGGCCATTTTTGCCGGAAGATGACCTTATTCACGGCTGGAATCCAATTTGTACCATTTGCTAGAAGTAGATTCTCTTTAAAAATAGGTACCAATATGTTTCTATCTAATATGTACCGTTTGCTAGAAGTAGATTCTCTGTATCATCAATTTTTACCATTATGTTTCTATGCCTCGACGGCTTTGAAGCCTAAACATCCCAGAGCAGGCTGCTATAAGTGAAAACCAGATGAAGAAAATTTACAAGGCCCTCCAGAGATTGATGATATATTAGCAAAAAGCCTCCTGAATCTACTAGCCAAACTAAAATAATTTGTAGCTCAAAACATTTTTTCAAACACATATCTATTGTGATGTATATGGTCCAGTTATGCCATTGTGGTACTCTTGCATGCAGGGCCAAATGGAGATGTGCAACAGATTATAGGGGAATTCTGAGGTAAAATTTTGTCGGAGTTACACGGGGGGAAGATAATTGTGGAGACTAATGGAAGTGGTATTCCAAATGGAAGGCTGGCTGCCATTCTCTGTCAACATTTGCACCATTGCATATTCCGAGATGTGGCAATGAATTATTTCTGCAGAAAGTATGGGCAGATGATCACAAATGTGGAGGTAACTTTTGCATAGCACTGTTCAAGATTGTTAATTTGACATAGTTGGCTGTCAATTTTAATTTTTGAAGGAGAAATTTATTTACCCCAATGAGATGAGGCAACTTGCACGAGACTGGATCCAATTGAAAATTGACAAAAAATGGAGTGTTTATGTCTCGTTTGAAGAATAAATTTTTTGAGCATGACAAGAGGTCTTTGGCCGAAATTATAGCAGGTGTTCCCAGAGATGTTAACTAACATCAATGGGATACTCTTGTTGGGTTTTGGTGCTAGGATTCACCATGGTTTTATGTTCTATTCTTATACTTAATCTGGCGTACATAATTAGTTTAGTGACATTAGTATTGACTGGATGTGTTGTTTTCCCAGAAATTATGTGAAAAGAACACCAAATGTGCAAAGAAGCAGAAGAATCCACACACAACTGGGAGAAAAAGCCATGCTAGGCTTAGAATAGACTTTTACTCAATATTCTGAGAAAGAAGAAAATGTTCAATTTGCACTGCGGGCACTAGGAGATAATGTAGAAAACATGACGAATGAGTTTGCTATGATGCATTCATTTCGGAAGCGAAAATTCCCCGAAGAGGATTGGAGAAAAGGATTTTTAACCACGGGAAGTGATGAAGTTGGTATATGAACCACATTTTTTCCCGCAAAGATAAAAGTACGAGTATTAATATACTATTATCATGTTCTTGTTTCAGGTTGATCTCAATGAAACAGTTGCTAGCAATGACCTCCCAAATGAATGACATAACATAGTTGAAGAATAACCTGGCAATATGCATGCTCTATTGAGTGCTCTGCTGGTGATGTAATAGTTTCTTCACTAATAAATATTCTAGTTTATTCTCATACTTAAAAACAATTGTTTGTCATAAGTTGTAGGAACTACATCCTATCAATTGTGTGAGAGCCAAAAGGGTGTTGCACCGGTTTATCATTGCCACATGAAAAAAAATGGTTGCTTAGGTGTGTGTCCATAAATTTCTGCTTCATTATTAAGAAAATGCCTACGTTTTGCGTAAGTTTACTTACAATGAACTGAACCTCAATTGTAGAAAGCACACATTGAGAAGTACATTGTACCAAACACTGGTACATCTCTTACAATTTCATCAAAGTACATTTCTTCTCACACTACTCTTAAAGCTTACGTTCTAATTTTTTCTGTTATCTTTCTTTTCCAGGGTAGCTCGTGATTTAAAATAGGAGTGCATTGCAAGAGCCAGGAGAAACAACAGAAGAATTAGTTTTTAAATGGACAAATATTATGTGTTATGTAAAGGATTTAGCTTCATCACAAAACTTTGTTCTAGTTGTATGATCTTTTCTTAATTGTTTGCATCTTTCATATTAATGTCTGATTTGATTCAGTTTAGAACTCAAGATGTTTATTCTTACTAATTGATATTGTGCGAATGAGATGCTTGTGAATACAACTGGTGCTATTGGTGGATCCCTTTACATAATATTTGTTGCCTGTTAATGTGACTGGTGATACGGGTGGAAGCCTTTATGTAACGATATTTGCTGATGATTTTGCACAAACATGTGGCGTGGTAAAGTAATTGGATTTGAAATGATGAAATGCAAATTCAAAATAAATAAAATAATGTTTAAAGTTAAATATTACATAGTTACAAAGAAGCTTGCATATATTTAGAGACGGATATAACGTCTCTACATAGCGTGTATAAGAATGGGGTCAAGGCCGTGTGTAGAGACGTGATAAGCGCATCTAATAGAGCGACTCTACTTGTCTAGATATGATTAGAACGTCCCAATATAGTGTCTCATATCTAGGGACGCTTTTGAACGTCCAGTATATCGTCTCATCCCATGTACACACGCTTAGCTAGCGCGTCTAAATGTTTTGAGACGGCCCATGGGGAGACGCTCCAAAAACGCTTTACAAAGTCGACTCTATGGTCGCCTAGAGATGAAATAACACGTCTCTAGCTATGGAAAATGGCGTCTCTATAGGCAGATTTTCTTGTAGTACTCAGCATCCCCAAGCTTAATTCCTGCTCGTCCTCGAGTAGGTAAATGATAAAAAGACAATTTTTGCTGTGGAATGCTACCTAGCATAATCTTGATCATGTAATCAAATCATGGAATGAATATTAAGACACGAGTGATTCAAAGCAATAGTCTATCATTTGACATCAAGACAATAATACTTCAAGCATACTAATAAAGCAATCATGTCTTTTCAAAACAACATAGCCAAAGAAAGTTATCCCTACAAAATCATATAGTCTAGCTATGCTCCATCTTCACCACACAAAATATTCAAATCATGCACAACCCCGGTTTTAGCCAAGCAATTGTTTCATACTTTAGTATTCTCAAACTTTTTCAACTTTCGCGCAATACATGAGCGTGAGCCATGGACATAGCACTATGGGTGGAATAGAATATGATAATGGGGGTTGTGTGGAGAAGACAAAAAAGGATAAAGTCTCACATTGACGCGGCTAATCAATGGGCTAGGGATATGCCCATCAATTGATATCAATGCAATGAGTAGGGATTGCCATGCAACGGACGCACTAAGAGCTATAAGTATATGAAAGATCAAACTGAAAACTAAGTGGGGGTGCATCCAACTTTCTTGCTCATGAAGACCTCGGGCATTTGAGGAAGCCCGTTATCGGAATATACAAGCCAAGTTCTATAATGAAAATTCCCACTAGTATATGAAAGTGATAACTCAAGAGACTCTCTATATATAGAACATGTTGCTACTTTGAAGCACAAGTGTGGAAAAAGGATAGTAACATTGTTCCTTTTATTCTTTTTTTCTATTCTCTTTTTTTTTCTTTTTGGCGGGCTTCTTTGGCCCCCTTTTTTATTTAGGCTTCTTTGGCCTCTTTTTTTCGGGACAATGCTCTAACAATTATGATCATTGCACTTCTATTTACTTACAACTCAATATTACAACTCGATACTAGACCAAAGACATGACTCTATATGAATGCCTCCGGCGGTGTACCGGGATGTGCAATGATCTAGCGTAGCAATGCCATCAAAAAAATGGACAAGACATGAAAACATCATGCTAGCTATCTTACGATCATGCAAAGCAATATGACAATGAATGCTCAAGTCATGTATATGATGGTGATGGAAGTTGCATGGCAATATATCTCAGAATGGCTATGGAAATGCCATAATAGGTAGGTATGGTGTCTGTTTTGAGGAAGATATAAGGAGGCTTATGTGTGATAGAGCGTATCATATCACGGGGTTTGGATGCACCGGCGAAGTTTGCACCAACTCTCGAGGTGAGAAAGGGCAATGCACGGTACCGAAGAGGCTAGCAATGATGGAAGGGTGAGAGTGCGTATAATCCAGGGACTCAACATTAGTCATAAAGAACTCACATACTTATTGCAAAAATTTATTAGCCATCAAAACAAAGTACTACACGCATACTCCTAGGGGGGAGGTTGGTAGGAGTTAACCATCGCGCGCCCCCGACCTCCACACAAGGGAAGACAATCAATAAATACCTCATGCTCCAACTTTGTTACATAACGGTTCACCATACGTGCATGCTACGGGAATCACAAACCTCAACACTAGTATTTATACTAATCCACAATTACTCACTAGCATGACTCTAATATCACCACCTTTATATCGCAAAACTATTGCAAGGAATCAAACATATCATATTCAGTGATCTACAAGTTTTATGTAGGATTTTATGACTAACCATGTGAATGACCAATTCCTGTCATCTCTCTAAATAGATATAAGTGAAGCAAGAGAGTTTAATTCTTTATACAAAAGATATGCCCATGCTCTAACAAATATAAGTGAAGCAAAAGAGCATTCTACAAATGGCGGTTTTCTATGTGAAGAGAAACAGACAATCCAAACTTCAAATGATATAAGTGAAGCAGATGAAGCATTCTATAAAGCCATAATCAAAAGATATAAGTGAAGTGCAATGAGCATTCTATAAATCAACCATGGACTATCTCATACCAGCATAGTGCATAAAAGAAAAGTGAAAACTAAATGCAAAAGATGCTCCAAGATTTGCACATATCGCATGAACGAAACGAATCCGAAAACATATCGATACTTGTTAAAGAAAGATGGGATGCTTTCCGGGGAATCCCCAAACTTAGACGCTTGTGTCTCCTTGAATATTTACTTGGGGTTCCTTGGGCATCCCCAAGCTTGAGCTCTTGCCTCTCCTCCTTCTCCTCATATCGAGACCTCCTCGATCTTCGAACACTTCATCCACACAAAACTCAACAGAAAGCTCTGTAAGATCCTTAGTATAATATAGCAAATCACTACTCTAAGTACTGTTGAAAACCAATTCATATTTTGTTTTTGCATTTTAGCTACTGTAATATAACTTTTCCATGGCTTGATCCACTAATAGAAATCGATAGTTTCATCAAAACAAACTATGCATCAAAAACAGAATCTGTCTTAAACAGGGCAGTCTGTAGTAATCTGAACATTCACCATACCTCTGGTACTCCAATAATTCTGAAAAATTAGGAAAAATAAACAATTTGTATAGAAAGACAGTGCAAAAAGTTTCAGAACCGTTTGACATTCCAGTATAGAATGAAAAATCGCGTCATCATCACCATCGCCAACAACACAATGAAGAGCAACGCTAAGGGCGTCATCATCACCATCGCCAACAACACAATGAAGAGCAACGCTAAGGAAAGCTCAAATTCACCATGCCCAAGTTCAATGGAAGCAATGACCCCGAAGAGTACATTTCATGGGCATTAAAGGTCGACAAAATCTTTCGTTTGCACAACTATGAGGAAGAGAAGAAGATCGCTATGGCATCACTTGAGTTCCAAGACTATGTGCTCATATGGTGGGAACAAATCCTTGAGCGCCGACAAGCAAGAGGTGAACCTCCAATCACCACTTGGGCTCAAATGAAGGATGTCATGCGAGCACGCTTTGTGCCCACCTACTACAACCGCGACCTCTTCAAGAAACTCCAACTCCTCAAGCAAGGCACAAAGAGTGTTGAAGAATACTACAAGGAAATGGAGATAGCCATGATTCGAGCCAATGTGAAGGAAGAAGATGAGCAAACAATGGCACGTTTCTTGAATGGACTCAATCATCCCATCAAGAAGATCGCCGACTTCCAACCCTACTCCAGCCTCATTGAGCTCGTGCATCAAGCTACAAAGGCGGAACGTCAAATGCAAGATGACTTCAAGTACGCTAAGTACTCGTCCAAGACCTACGGCTTCTCCAACAACCAATATTCAACGACTCCTCCAACATCTACATCAACCAAACCTTCTACAAACAACGACGACAAGTCAAGTTACAAGAAAACTTCGACTAGTTCAAGTCGTCCTCCTCCTACTACAAGCAACCTCAAGCCGCGTGCTTCATCATCTACTCCGACCGATGAGACCGTCAAGACAAGCTCCTTCAAGTGTTTCACTTGCGGCGGCCGAGGCCACAAATCCTATGAATGCACAAACAAGCGCACCATGATCCTCAAAGACGATGGCACATATGACTCCATGAGTGATGAGGAGATGGAAGCTATTGAGCAAGTGGCCATGCACCGGCGAGTGAACGAGGATGAAGATGATCGAGTCTTTTGTGATGAGGGTTCGAGCCCCGCTCTAGTTGTCTCCAAGGTCTTGACTCTTCAACATCAACAAGAAGAAGACCAACGATGCCACATCTTCCACACAAAGGCCGACATCAATGGAAGGTCCGTCAAGGTCATCATCGATGGAGGTCGTTGCCACAACTTGGCAAGTGAAGAACTATGCTCCAAACTTCAATTGGTCAAGAGGAAGCACCCGCACCCCTACAAGGTTCAATGGCTAAGTGACTCCGGCACTATACGAGTTGAGCATACGGTCCAAGTCTCCTTCAAAATTATTGCATATGAGGACACTTTGGAGTGTGATGTGGTCCCAATGACCGTTTGCCACCTACTTCTTGGTCGACCATGGCAATTCGACCGTAGTGTCATCCACAACAGGCGTACCAATCACTATAGCTTCAAGATGAAAGGGAAGGAATATGTTCTACGACCTATGTCTCCTAGTCAAGTGATGCCGACAAGCAAGCCACCCATCATGTAGAGAAGAGTGAGAAAGTGATCCACCAAAAAGTGAGTGAGAGCCACAAGCCAAACTTGAGCGCCTCTTCGCCTAGAGAGAAAAACCTCATACTATTTGCCACAAAAAGTGAGATGAGAGAAGTGTGTGAGAACCCATCGAGTGTGATGCACTTTGTCCTTGTGTGCAAGGATGGGGAACCTAAAACTAACAACTCTCACGAGCTACCTTTAGTGTTTCAATCTCTTTTGCAGGAATTCCAAGATGTTTTCCCCGATGAGCTACCTCCGGGTCTACCTCCTCTTCGAGGCATTGAGCATCGAATCAACCTCATCCCCGGAGCGCCACTTCCAAACAAAGCTCCATACCGTGTCAATCCCGACGAAACCAAGGAGATTCAACGGCAAGTACACCAACTCATCGACAACGGTCATGTATGTGAAAGCTTAAGCCCTTGTGCCGTTCCGGTTATACTTGTGCCTAAGCCCGATGGAAGTTTTCGCTTGTGTTCCGATTGTAGACCTATAAATGCTATTACCGTTCGATATAGCATCCCATTCCTCGCTTAGATGACATGCTTGATGAACTTAGTGGAGCCAACTTTTTCTCAAAAATTGATCTTAAAAGTGGCTATTATCAAATCCGCATACAAGAGGGTGATGAATGGAAAATTGCTTTCAAAACCAAATTTGGCTTATATGAGTGGTTAGTTATGCCTATGGATTTATCGGAAGCTCCCGGTACTTTCGTGCATCTCATGCATCATGTGCTTCGGCCTTATATTCGAGTCTTTGTTGTGGTTTACTTCGATGATATTCTTGTGTTTAGCAAAACCATGAAAGAACATCTTAATCAAACCCTTCGCAAGGAATGTCTTTATGCAAACATGGAAAAATGCACGTTTGGTGTTGACAAAGTGGTTTTCCTGGGTTTTGTTGTATCATCTAAGGGTGTCCATGTTGATGAATCTAAAATTGAAGCAATTAAAACTTGGCCCCAACCCACCAATTTGCAACAAGTGCGTAGTTTTCTTGGTCTTGCGGGTTTTTATCGTCGCTTTGTGAAAGATTTTAGCACTATTGCCGCTCCTTTGCATGCATTGAGTAAGAAGAATGCTCCTTTTGTTTGGGGATCTTTTGCAATCCACCGCTTTTGATGAGCTCAAGTCTTTGCTTACTCATGCTCCGATTCTTGCTTTGCCCAATTTTGACAAAACTTTTGAGGTTCATTGTGATGCAAGTAGTACCAGAATTGGCGGAGTCTTGATGCAAGAAAAGCGAGCTATTGCTTATTGTAGTGAAAAACTCTCCGGTGCTCAACTTAAATATCCCATCTATGATAAAGAATTGTATGCCCTTGTGCGTGTGTTACATAATTGGGAACATTATCTTAGACCTCATGAGTTTGTCATACATACCGATCATGAAACGCTTAAGTACTTAAAAGTTCAAACTAAGTTGAACAAGCGTCATGCCAAATGGAGTGAATTTATTGAATCTTTCCCCTATGTGATCAAGTACATTAAGGGTAAGAAAAATGTAGTTGCGGATGCACTTTCACGCATATGCACGCTTGTCACTAAACTTGAGTTGAATGTTATCGGTTTTGAGCACATCAAAGACTTGTATGCTAATGATCCATCTTTTGCTATTCCTTATGCTAAGTGTTTGACGCATACTTCTTGGGAACAATATTATATCAAGGATGCTTATCTTATGAAAGCTAACAAACTATGCATTCCCGAGTCTTCTCTTCGTTTGCTACAATTGCAAGAGGCTCATGGAGGCGGACTCATGGGACACTTTGGACGAGATAAGACATTCGCCACGCTCTCCAAGAACTACTTTTGGCCCAAGATGTTTCGAGACGTCTCACGCTTCACCACCCGATGCTCTACATTTCGCAAAGCTAAGTCTAAAGCTCAATCCCATGGTCTTTACATGCCTCTCCCTATTTTTTTGACTGTGAAGACAGTAGGAAAGGTTCCTACTGCATATATATTACCAAAACCTCAGGGGGTACAATTACATGTGTGAGTTACATACATGAGTGGTGGTGGCACCACCAGAAGACACCCTAGTTTACAAAACACCTACTGTATGGATTCAAGTATGGTAGTAACAATATGTTGTTTGGAAGGTTTCACTCTATATCTAAGATTGTCAAAGTCAAACTTAAACCTCTGTTTCCAGGATGCGACTGACGGCCTAATTTTCCTGAAGTGGTGGTTGTTTATCTCTTTCCAGAGACTCCAGGCCGACGTCAAAAAAATATCCATCCACATATTTCTAGGCTGCGGTCTTTTGATGTTTGATCATGTCAAGTCTGTCATGCTACTTTGTCCAGTTGAAGCCAAGATATTGCTAGCATTTTTGACTAAATGTGCAGTGAAAGAATAGGTGTTCCACCGTTTCTTCAACATGTTGGCCACAGAGGAGGCAGTCAAAGTTTGTCCCAATGTTGTAGTGTCTCCTCTTGAGCATGTTTCTGGTGTTGAGGCGATCAGCCAGCAGGAACCACCCGAATGTCTTGAGCTTGGGAGTACACTTTGCTTTCCACAACCAACCGAAGGCTTCATGGGCAGTTACATCTCTGAAGTAGAATTTGTAGTATGATGATGTTTGGAAAGTGTGGCCGCCCCATATACACTGCCAGGTGTCATGGTCTTCCGTAAGATTGGTTTCGGCCACTTCAATCTGGATGGATCGCAGCTCATCACGGGCTTGAATAGAGAGTGGGAGTTGAAAGTTTTCCTGCAGATTGGGGGATGTCAAGATTTGTTGGACCAAAACGTCTTCGGAGATAGCATATGAGTAAGCCCTCGGGCAACTATCAACATATATGGACTGGCTCCAATTATCTTTCCAAAACAGCGTAGAAGATCCATTCCCAATTTTTATGTGTGTCACGCCACGATATATGGGCATTAGCTGTGTTAAGTCTTTCCACCAGAAGGAGCCACATGCATCATGTGCATGAGGGATGGAATGACCATAGTAAGATTCCCAGATGAGATGGACCCAAGGGATATCATGCCTGTTGTAAAACTTGTGGAGAAACTTAAGCAGCAAGGCGTCATTCTGTATTTTGAGGTTGACAACTCCCAGTCCACCACTTTTCTTGGGCATGCAGACCATGTTCCAAGCCGCAAGAGAGTTTCTCTTGGCCCCATCCTCGGTCCGTTTTTGCCATAAGCAATGCCTTCTAATCTTGTCTAGCTGGGCCACAATTTTTGGTGGGATGCGAATGGTGCCCATTGTGAACATGATAAGGGAGGTTATCATCGAATTCATTAGAGCAAGTTTCCCCGCGTACGACATTAGAGACATAGAAGTCATAATGTTTCTTTCTGCTTTGCAAACAAGCGGAGCCAGATCCAGCACAGTCGGACGAGTGGTGCCTAGGGGTAGCCCCAGGTATGTGAACGGCATGGACCCCACTGTGCAACCTAACAATCAGCCAGTTCTTTGCATTTGTCAGGAGGCGTGTTAATTGGCACAAGTGTGGACTTATGGAAGTTGATTTTGAGCCCTACTGACGTGGCGTAATCCTCCAGAATTTCCTTAACCTTGGTAAGTTGGCGGGTGCAGGCTGGCAGGATAATGAGTGTGTCATCCGCGTATTGGATAACTGGGTAATCCCCGTTAGCGTCTCGTCGGATTGGTAAGTCCAGGATATTATTTCGAAGCGCTTCGTTAATTGCAGATTGAAGGAGATCCGCAGCTATAACAAAGATCAGAGGTGAGAGGGGGTCACCTTGTCGCACACCGCATTTGCATTGGAAAGAATTTCCCGGAGTACCATTTAGTAGGACTGAAGATTTGCCAGAATTGAAGATACTTTGCATCCATTGAAGCCATTTGTCATTGAAACCCACCTTTTTCATAATGTGGAGCATAGCCGAGTGTTGAATAGTGTCAAAGGCTTTGGCGAAATCTAGTTTCAGTAGGATAATCTCATTTTGCGAGGCTTGACACTGGTGAATATACTCAAAGGCCCACGCCAAGCAGTCATGTATGGATCGACCATGCAAGAACCCTTACTGATTATGGTGGACGATCTGCAAGATGATTTTTTGGAGACGATTGGCCAGCAGTTTTGTGATCAGCTTAAGGCAACAATTGAGCAAAGTGATCGGGCGAAAGTCATTGACCGTCTCTCGGGAAGCATTCTTTGGGATCAGGGTGATATATCCATAATTTAAGCTTTCAAGATTCAAATCTCCTCTGTGAAATTCATTGCATAAGTTGTAGAAGTCATTTTTAATGATAGGCCAGCAAGCTTTCAGAAAGGCTCCATTGAAACCATCCGGGCCCGGAGCTTTGTCCGGGGGCATTTCCTTAATCGCAGCATCAATTTCATGCTGTGTAAACAGGGTAGTGAGGCTATCGAAGTCCACTTGGTGTCAGAGTAGAGACGATAGGTTGAATTTCATGTTAGGTTTCCAGCATGAGCCTAGCCTTTGTTTGAAGGCTTGAAATAAGATAGCTTCTTTGCCTGCATGATCCTGGAAAGTATACCAATTTTCAGTTTTTAGGGTAGCAATGCAGTTTCGTCTGAATCGTTCCGTAGCAACAGCTTGAAAAATTTTCGAGTTTTCATCGCCAAACTTAATCCAACGGATTGTGCATCTCTTCTTCCAGTACTCCTTTTGGTAACTGAGGAGTCGTAGGAGATTCTTTTTTAGAATGTTTCTGAAGTTACGCTCAAGGATCGAAAGTGTACGTCGTTCTTCAAGACCATCCAGCTCAAGAAGGGCCTTATTTGAGTTCTCAATGGCAATTTTTAGGCGGGAAATCTTTTTGCTCCAGTGGGATAGGGCGTATCTAACAGCTTTCAGCTTTTGACATAGGATCGAAGCTGCATTTTTGTCTTTGCCAAATTTTATGGGTTTATTCCAAGCATCCTCAACAATCTGCATGAAGCCAGGGTGTGCAATCCAGTAGGTTTCAAACCGGAAGATCTTGCTCCTGGGGATTGTGGATTGAATGACCACAGAGCAGGGAATATGATCAGATACAGGGCGGCCCAAAGGATTTACCAGGGTATTGGGAAAGGATGTCGTCCAGTTGAGCAAGGTAAAGAACTAGTCTAGTTGTTCGAGCAGGGGGTTGAGCTTCATGTTTGACTAGGTGTAGGCCCTACCTTTAATAGGAAGTTCAGTTAAGTCTTGCTCACGGATGAAGTCATTGAAAGTAAACATATCCTGAGTGTTTCCCCCTGGTAGGTTTCGATTTTCAGGTGATCGAATGAAGTTGAAGTCTCCAAGCAGAAGCCAATCTTCAGTCGGCGGGATTGTCAGGTCAAACAACCATTTAGTGTAAGTATTATGCTGCTCCCCTTGACACGGGCCGTAGATGTTAACCAACGTCAAGTATGCGCATTTTGGGTGGAAGTGAAGTTGACGCCTAACGCAAATTGTTCCTCAAAAGCGATCGTACCAGAGAAAAGAGCGCTATTCCAGATCGTAACAATTCCCCCCGATGCTCCAACAGACGGGATATACGCAAATTTATCAAAGCGTTTCGGATAGAGCAACTTGAGAGTGCTAGCATCAAACGTCTACATTTTAGTTTCTTGAAGACAGATAATCGCACATCCACTAGACTGGATCGCATTAGATAAGGCTAAGCGCTTTTTGTCCGCATTAAGACCACGAATATTCCAACAAAGTACGTTCCACGACTGCAAAAGAACCATTAAGCGAAGAAGTAAAGCGAGGAATCAAGATGAGGTTGATGAAGAGGGCCCCTCCGGGTCTTTAGTGAAAGCAGCAACCGTGAGCTCCTCCTCCGGGATGGCACATAGATTTGTGCCAATGGCTTGCATTGTGGCAATGTCAGTTGGAGGAGGGATATCTTCAGGTAGCATCTGAGTTGAAGCAGCAGCTGCAGGACCAGCGGAGACGGCTGTAGGAACAGTGCGCGGTTTCACCTTGGATTTGGAGACCTTGGCTTCAGACAGAGAGGTGGTGCGAAATCCATCATATTTGTTAGTGCGATTGCTGCGACGGAGAGTGGAAGTGTCAATGGGAACTGGCACCTTTCCTTTGCGTTTATGAGCTGAGGAACCCACCGCACTGATTGTAGATTCAGAAATGGCACCTGTCGCAATCTGAAGCAGACCTGTCTGAGTTTCAGAGTGATATGCAGCCAAGTCCGTGAGGTGTGTATCAGCCTCAGAATCAGAACTGAAATGATTGGTTTCAACTACCACATTAGCAGAGTCCACAGCATCAGTCGAAGGCACATGAGAAACTTCCACGGGGTCTTGCGGCTCCTGCCTGGACTGATCAACAAGTGGTGACTGGTTGTCGGAGAGTTCCTCAATGAGCACCGATGCAGCAGTGGCCGGAGCAAGCAGATTATTCTCTGTGAATTGAATGCCAGTAGGGCCAGCAGTCACCTAAACTTCAAAGTGCATAACCTCGTGTCTGAATCCAAAACCAGCAGCCCATGGTCCCCTTGTAGCAAGCATAGGCCGGATGGCATTGAAAAGTGCAGTATTGAGTTGCTGTCGGGGAACAGGATTGGCCAGAAGGATTTCTATGAGGGAATCGCCTTGAGCAGATAAACCAAAGCGCATACCTTGGTCATGAATATCGACAGAAATGGTAACCACGTCAGCAGCAGCAGTTGGAGTCGCCAGAGCAGCAGCAAAGGCTCCAGGAGTAGTCACTGGCAGGACAAGCAAATCGGAGACAGTGGCATCAGAGTCTTCAGAGGAAGTATATTCAGAAGAGTTAGTAATCACCTCATGCCATGCTTGCATAGGATTGTCAGTGACATTATTGTCAGGAACCACTCCATGCATAACAGTCAAACCCTGAGAGGCCAGCCAGGCTTGGTAGTTCATTAGGTGGGGTGGCATAGGAGGAGCTGGAGGTTGAGGCCAAGGAGCCCACCCTTGATTGGGAGCTTCTGCATTGTTGTGATGCACAGGGTGATTGGGGGCAGCATTCTGTACCAACCAATTGTGAACTTGCTGCTGGTAAAGCTGTTCAGCAGTGAGTTCAGGCCCGAACTACGGATGTGGATTGCCATCTGCAGGAGGAGGTTCTTCATTCGGAGGCAGCACATCAGGTAACAGCCCATTCCAGTCATTGCTTCTCAAAATAGTAACCTGGACCGTCCAGCAGTCTCTTGCACCTCCCAACTGCCAAAAAATAAAACTCTTGGGCACAAGATTCAGACGGATTACACGAGCTTTGATGAGCATGTACCTCCTATCCTGGCATGGATTGTACCATTGGACTAGAGATCCATAACCCCCTAAAGCCTTAGTGATGTAGTAATCTGTTTGGTAATCGTAAGGAAATCCAAAAAACATCAACCAAATCTCTGGGCCAAATGAGGTGGTGCGTCTGTTAAGAGCTTCATTATGCGGCACAAAGGTGATAAGCAAATCCTCCTCCTCAAGCTCTAGCGGGGGATTGACAGCCGTATCTCTCAAGAAAGAATTTGCAAAACCAAAGATTCCAATACCCAGAGGATGATCACTACATTCAGTGGTAAAAAGATGCGCTTCATGCAGCAAACCTTCAATCGCCGTTCGAACGGCAGCCCGGCGGTGCAGAGGAACATATGCGCTTGCTTTCGCAATCGCTAAGAAGTCGTGGTTGAGCGGCACAATCGGCCCGACCACCATCCCGGACCGAACCAGACGGTCTGCAGGTCCAGGCTCCACTGCAAACCCAGGCAGCAGGAAGGGGACGGGGTTGAGTGGGTAGTTTGCCATGGTGGAGGTCGAGGAGGGTGGAGGCGTCAATGGCGAGTGAGTCAGAGTGATGGCATAGGTGGTAGGGGAGGTGCTCTGTGGACTGGGGCGAGACGTTTGGGCAATCGAGGTGGAAGGCGGAGCGTGAGGGGCAGAATCGGTAGGTCGAGTGGATTTAGGAATCCATTTCCAATTTTGCGCTTTCTTTCGCTGGAAACATTACCGCGCCAAGTGTCCATAGAAACCACAGGATTGACATCGGATGGTGGTACGCTTGTGCCGATTATAGGTAAGTGATGGCAAAGCTGCGGGATTGACGTTGGGGATGATTTGTTTCCCTAGGCCAGCGCCAACCTGGTCAAAAGCATGCATATTTGAACCGGAATTGGGGCAATTGATTGCCTTGTGGTCAGGTGCCGAGCAATTAATGCAAATAAGGCGTGCAAGGCAACTAGGTTTTTTGTGTCCCCATTGTAGGCACTTTGAGCAGAGCGAGGCCCATTGTGTGTTAAGCTCTGTTGTATCCGCCAACGAGTAGTGGGCTTGGGCCAGATTGGCCTTGTGTTGATTAGAAAGTATTGGAGGCCAGTACTCATGCGGAGGTGCATATTTGAACGCAGATGAAAGAAAACATTGTGGCAGCGGTGGATATTGGACATTAAGTATGCATTTAAAGCTGCCTAAAAGAATGAAATCCGCAGGCTGACTGTCCACCAATTGCTCCCGTCGGAGAAAATGCTGCATTAATTGAATATGTGAATCCGCAGCCGGTGATGTAGGCAAATGACATTGCTGAATCAGTGGATCGTCCAAATTCAAATTTTGAAGCATTTGGCGAGACGATGAAGCTTCGCAAGAATTCTTGTTTGAGAAGACCATGTTGTCAATCGGGACAATGTTGAATTTGCGAAGAACCTGAGCAGACTGTGTTCCAGGTGAACCAATCATCATCGATGATCTAAGGTTGGACTTGATCGCCACAGGAGAACGAGCTGAGATGTCCAAATGTTCTTGATCCATATGCCAGGAAGAAGCCGAGACCGGAGCTCTAGCATATCGGCCATTAAAAAGATGAAAGTGACAAAGGAAGTCTGGCCAAACTCGATCTTGCAAACCGTAAATGAAATGTCCGACTTTGTTGCTTGCAACCGAGAAACGAAAAGTACGATCCTTGATCTTGGTAACATGAAATCCAGAGCTTAAACCCCCAAGACAACATTGCAAGGCAATACCAACAGATTCCACCGAGAGAGGAAAGGAGGCTGAGGAGAAAGTGACCACCAGAAAAAATTCCCTAGAACCTTGGGAAGGGGAAAAATGGACTGTCGTGCCAAACCTGTGCCTCACCTGATTTGCAAGGGCTAGTCCGGGAGCAAAGTCCAAATGTAGAAGCCCATCCATGATCCCTACCTCTAGAGGCCGCCATTGTTGGTGGAGATCAGTTCGTGGGGTGGGAGAGGTGAGGGAGAGGAGAGGTGAGGTAGAGCCATCTTGTCAAGCCCTGGATGCATCCCCTCAAAAAACATGCCTCTCCCTATTCCTTATCAACCTTGGGAAGACATTAGCAGGGATTTTGTACTTGGTTTACCAAGAACTCAAAATGGAAAGGATTCCGTGTTCGTTGTTGTGGACCGATTTTCTAAGATGGCACATTTCATTCCTTGCAACAAGATAGACGATGCTTCACACATTGCAAATCTCTTTTGTAGGGAAATCTTGCGACTCCATGGAGTACCAAAAACAATCGTCTCCGATCGTGACATCAAGTTCTTGAGTTACTTTTTGAAGACCCTATGCACCAAGCTCGGAATCAAGCTCTTGTTCTCATCCGCATACGACCCTCAAACCGATGGCCAAACGGAGGTGACAAACCGGACAATCTCCACTCTACTTCGCATGTTGATCAAGAAGAACATCAAGGAGTGGGAAGCATGTCTACCCATCGCTGAGTACGCCTACAACCGTGCAAGACATTCGACTACCGGCAAGTCCCCTTTCGAGGTCATCTACGGCTTCAACCCGTTGTCCCCATTGGACATTCTACCTCTTCCTCTACAAGAGCGCACCAACATGGATGCGAGTGCTCGGGCAAGCTACATCAAGAAGATGCATGAGGATACAAGGAACACCATCGAGCGCCAAGTACAATGACTAGCAACCAAGCTCAACGTCAACAAGCAACCCATTGTCTTCAACATTGGTGATCTAGTGTGGCTACACCTTCGTAAGGACCGCTTCCCCAACGAACGCAAGTCCAAGCTTCTCCCTCAAGCTGATGGACCTTTCAAGGTGCTAGCATGCTACAACGATAACGCCTACAAGATCGACCTACCACGAGAAAAGTACAATGTGAGCGACATCTTCAACGTCAAGGACCTCGCGCCATACCATGGAGATGAAGCTTTTGATCCGAGGTCGGATCTCTCCCAAGGGGAGGATATGATGTGGATTATCCCTCATCCCCATGGACGCACCTACATCTCCCTCAACACCACTTGGAGCCATGACTCGAGCTCGAGCTAAGGCTATTGAAGATAAGGTGAACTCGCTCCTCTCCGAACTCCCTCTTCCTACTCACGAGACATGGCTACTACCTCATTCGGAAACTCTGTGTGTGATCAGGTGCATGGAGGAGAACAACAGAACAGCTACATACAAGAGCCAAGACGGCGAGGACCCCAAGCATGATGGATAAGAAGAAGAGCTACCTGGAAGCTACAGGCGTCGGACGACCGACCCAGTCCGGACGTCCGACATATCCCAGGTCACGGACGATCGAGCCTTCCAGACGTCCGGTACTTCACAACCCGAGCCAAATCTACGGATATCCATGGAGGAGCGGACGACCGGACGACCAACGACCGAGCCGAATCTACGGAAGACCGACGGCCATCGAACGTCCGGACCATCCCGAAGCTCCGGACGACCGGCCCTCTCCAGACATCCGATGCACCCACGACAGAGCCGAATCTACGGACGTCCGAGCCCTGCCGGATGTCCGGACTGTCCTGAGCCTTCTGCGTCCGACGTCTTCCGGACGACCGGCACCTGAGTGACCGCGCCCGCAGGCTGCAGCCCTTGTACCCCTTCACTTTGACTTCCTTTTGCACTACGACTATAAATAGGTCTCTCCCACCTCCTAGCTAGGGTTAGCAAAGGATTAGCTCAAGTTTGTGTGAGAGATTTGCTCATACACTTGGTTACCTTCTCCTAGGAGATCGCGCCTCCATCGGAGAAGATCCTTCCAAGCGGATTCAAGACCCCTTTAAGGGAAGACAATCAAGACCTCCTCACGGAGAAGAACGGCTACTCTTGTATCTTTCCTTTGTTGATTTTAAATCTTGTGCTACCTTATGTGTTCGGTGATCTAGCCCTTGTGTGATCGATTACTTGTCAGTTGAGTGATTCTCTCGTTTCTCCCCGTGTTTTCCCCTTGTGTCTTCTGCGCGTTCTTCGTGTTTACCCGTAAGATCCTCTCCAAACGTGAAAGACCGGCCCCTAGGGTTCCGCCCTACATCAGCTTATGTGTGATAGAGTGTATCATATCACGGGGTTTGGATGCACCGGCGAAGTTTGCACCAACTCTCGAGGTGAGAAAGGGAAATGCACGGTACCGAAGAGGCTAGCAATGATGGAAGGGTGAGAGTGCGTATAATCCATGGACTCAACATTAGTCATAAAGAACTCACATACTTATTGCAAAAATTATTAGCCATCGAAACAAAGTACTACACGCATACTCCTAGGGGGAGGTTGGTAGGAGTTAACCATCGCGCGCCCCCGACCTCCACACAAGGGAAGATAATCAATAAATACCTCATGCTCCAACTTCGTTACATAATGGTTCACCATACATGCATGCTACAGGAATCACAAACCTCAACACAAGCATTTCTACTAATCCACAATTACTCACTAGCATGACTCTAATATCACCACCTTTATATCGCAAAACTATTGCAAGGAATCAAACATATCATATTCAGTGATCTACAAGTTTTATGTAGGATTTTATGACTAACCATGTGAATGACCAATTCCTGTCATCTCTCTAAATAGATATAAGTGAAGCAAGAGAATTTAATTCTTTCTACAAAAGATATGCCCACGCTCTAACAAATATAAGTGAAGCAAAAGAGCATTCGACAAATGGCGGTTTTCTATGTGAAGAGAAACATGCAATCCAAACTTCGAATGATATAAGTGAAGCACATGAAGCATTCTATAAAGCCATACTCAAAAGATATAAGTGAAGTGCAATGAGAATTCTATAAATCAACCATGTACTATCTCATACCAGCATGGTGCATAAAACAAAAGTGAAAACTAAATGCAAAAGACGCTCCAAGATTTGCACATATCGCATGAACGAAACGAATCCGAAAACATACCGATACTTGTTGAAGAAAGATGGGATGCCTTCCGGGGCATCCCCAAGCTTAGACGCTTGAGTCTCCTTGAATATTTACTTGGGGTGACTTGGTAATCCCCAAGCTTGATCTCTTTCCTCTCCTCCTTTTCCTCATATCGAGACCTCCTCGATCTTCGAACACTTCATCCACACAAAACTCAACAGAAAGCTTGGTAAGATCCGTTAGTATAATAAAGCAAAACACTACTCTAAGTACTGTTGCAAACCAATTAATATTTTGTTTTTGCATTGTAGATACTGTAATATAACTCTTCCATAGCTTGATCCACTGATAGAAATCGATAGTTTCATCAAAACAAGCAAACTATACATCAAAAACAGAATCTATCTTGAATAGGGCAGTCTGTAGTAATCTGAACATTCACCATACCTTTGTTACTCCAAAAATTCTGAACTAATTATGAAAAATAAAAAATTTGTATAGAAAGACAGTGCAAAAAGTTTCAGAACCATTTGACGTTCCAGTATAAAATGAAAAATCGCACACTATAGCCAAAGTTTCTGTCTTGCACCGCACAAACCAACAAGCAATGCAAACATCCTAACAGCAAACCTTGGCACATTATTTTTATAATACAATGGAATTGTACAAGGGGATAATTATTTTTGTTGAAAATTTTCTGTAATTAAGATTCACAAAGTTTCCGTGAGTATGAACAAAGTTCAAGGAGCTCTCCCACTTCAACAATGTTTGTCTCTCTCACTTTCACTTTCCTTTTTGAAAAGTTTTGGGTTCCCCTCTTTATTTTTTTGTTTTTTAAACTTTATAAAAGCACACAACAGAAATAAATGACTCTCTAAAACTTCCGGGCTGTCTCCATGGCAGCACTTTCTGAAGGAAATATGCCCTAGAGGCAATAATAAAGTTATTATTTATTTCCTCATATCATGATAAATGTTTATTATTCATGCTAGAATTGTATTTGCCGAAAACATAATACATGTGTGAATACATAGACAAATAGAGTGTCACTAGTATGCCTCTACTTGACTAGCTCGTTGATCAAAGATGGTTGAGTTTCCTAGCCATAGACATGAGTTGTCATTTGATTAACGGGATCACATCATTAGGAGAATTATGTGATTGACTTGATCCATTTTGTTAGCTTAGCACTTGATCATTTAGTTTACTGCTATTGCTTTCTTCATGACTTATACATGTTCCTATAACTATGAGATTATGGAACTCCCGATTACCGGAGGAACACTTTGTGTGCTACCAAACGTCACAACGTAACTGGGTGATTATAAAGGTGCTCTACAGGTGTCTCCGATGGTACTTGTTGAGTTGGCATAGATCGAGATTAGGATTTGTCACTCTAATTGTCGGGGAGGTATCTCTGGGCCCTCTCGGTAATGCACATCACTATAAGCCATGCAAGCAATGTGACTAATGAGTTAGTTGCAGGATGATGCATTACGGAACGAGTAAAGAGACTTGCCAGTAACGAGATTGAGCTAGGTATTGAGATACCAACGATCGAATCTCGGGCAAGTAACATACCGATGACAAAGGGAACAACGTATGTTGTTATGCGGTTTGACTGATAAAGATCTTCGTAGAATATGTAGGAACCAGTATGAGCATCTAGGTTCCGCTATTGGTTATTGACCGGAGATGTGTCTCGGTCATGTCTACATAGTTCCCGAACCCGTAGGGTCCGCACGCTTAAAGTTCTGTGACGATCGGTATTATGAGTTTATGTGTTTTGATGTACCGAAGGTAGTTTGGAGTCCCGGATATGATCACGGACATGACGAGGAGTCTCGAAATGGTCGAGACGTAAAGATCGATATATTGTACGACTATATTTGGACATCGGAATGGTTCCGAGTGAGATCGGGAATATACCGGAGCACCGGGAGGTTACCGGAATCCCCCGGGAGGTATATGGGCCTTATTGGGCCTTAGTGGAAAAGAGAGGAGAGGAGAAATGAAGGGGGCAACCCCCAAGCCCAATCCTAATTGGGAGGAGGGCCGGCCCCCCCTTTCCTTCCTCCCTCCTTCCCTTCCTTTCCCTCTCCTACTCCAACTTGGAAGGGGGGGAGTCCTACTCCCGGTGGGAGTAGGACTCCCCTTGGCGCGCCCTCCTCCTGGCCGGCCACCTCCCCCTCCTCTACTCCTTTATATACGGGGAGGGGGCACCCCTTGGAGACACAACAATTGATCATTGATCTCTTAGCCGTGTGCGGTGCCCCCCTCCACCATATTCCACCTCGGTTATATCATAGCGGTGCTTAGGCGAAGCCCTGCGTCGGTAGCATCATCAACACTGTCATCACGCCATCGTGCTGACGGGACTCTCCCGCAAAGCTCTACTGGGTCAGAGTTTGTGGGACGTGATCGAGCTGAACGTGTGCTGAACTCGAAGGTGTCGTGCGTTCGGTACTTGGATCGGTCGGATCGTGAAGACGTTTGACTACATCAACCGCGTTGTCATAACGCTTCCGCTTTCGGTCTACGAAGGTACGTAGACATACTCTCCCCTCTCGTTGCTATGCATCACCATGATATTGTGTGTGCATAGGATTTTTTTTGAAATTACTACGTCCCCCAACACTTTCTTTAAAGTCATTAAGTTGGGCATATAGTGCTCAAGTAATGGATCCACCCGGATCCCAAGGTATATCAAAGCCAATTTTAATTAACAATGATTTGTGATTTAGCAGTGAGCACAAAGTAACATATATCAAGCAATGAAGAAGTCTAACTCTCTTCCTATGCATCGGGATGTCATAAAAGAACAATTCATGCACACATAGTAAAGGTCAATGCATAGTATAAACAGTTTCTTGCAATTTTATCGTGTTGGAAACATAAAGAGGTGGAGATGTAGTTCCTCTCTCATAATAATTGCAAGTAGGAGCAACAAGCACATGCATATTATATCTATCAAAACCATCCTGTGTAGTAGTAAAACGCAACCCATCAATATAATCCTTAATAAGGGCAAACTTCTCCGATATAGTGTAGTCGGGAGAATTCAAAAAGATAATAGGACTATCATGTGTGGGTGCAACAGCAACAATTTCATGTTTAACATAAGGAACTATAGCAAGTTCATCTCCATAAGCATAATTCATATTGGCATCTTGGCCACAAGCATAGCAAGCATCATCAAAAACGGATATTTCAAAAGAATCAAAGGGATCATAGCGATTATCATAGCAATCATCCTTCGGTAAGCACGAAGGGAAATTAAACAATGTATGAGTTGAAGAGTTACTCTCATTAGAAGGTGGGCACGGGTGATCAATCCGCTCTTCCTCCTTTTGTTCTTCGCTCTCCTTCTCATCTTTTTCATCTAATGAGCTCACAGTTTCAGTAATTTCTTATTCCATAGTTTCCAGCAAAATAGTCTCTTCTTGGACAGCAGAGACTTTCTCAATAAATGCATCAATATCGGAATTGTATTCATAATTCTCGTAACAATATTGAAGTATAGAAAAATTTTCAGATCTGTAAACAGCATCATAAAGATTTTCACACTCTTTAAACAAAGATTCAATTTCATAAGCACCCATAAAAGCAACGAATTCTTCTATTTGTTCCACATCATAGTAATCATATATACCATTAGCATAAGAAGCCAATGTTTTATCATCATTAAATTTGCATAAAAAGGGAAGGTGTGGAGCCTTCATCTTAGAGCAACAAGTATAATCATATCTCAAGCATAGTTCCCGAGCATACCAATGCAACATATGAATTTGATCCCATAATAGTTTCCCTTTTTGAGTCAAGCGATAATCCCTAAAGTATTCACGTTGATCCAACGTGTCTCCCATTACATAATTGAAAGGGGTTTTCTCGGGATTATTAAAGTAGTGCATAATATTTTTCACATAACCAGAATCGAGGGTTTTAGGAGGTTCCCCATCTCCATGAGTAGCAAGTACACCTAATTTTTTTTGGTATTTTGTGTTCCATATCCATAATTAAAGATACAGAACAACTTAGAACAGCAAATAAAATCTACTTAGTTGATAAAGAAAACAAGCACACACAAGAATATTCACCCCACGCTATGGCTCCCCGGCAACGGCGCCAGAAAAGGTCTTGATAACCCACAAGTATAGGGGATCAATTGTAGCCTCTTTCGATAAGTAAGAGTGTCAAACCCAACGAGCTGTTAAAGGTCGAAAAAATATTCCCTCAAGTTCTATCGACCACCGATACAACTCTACGCACGCTTGACATTCGCTTTACCTAGAACAAGTATAAAACTAGAAGTACTTTGTAGGTGTAACGGGATAGGTTTGCAAGAATATAAAGAGCACGTAAATAAAAACTAGGGGCTGTTTAGATAAAGAAGCAATAAAGTTAGTATAGCGAGTGTGGAAAAGTGGTGGTAGGAGTTGCGAAGTTGTCCCTAAGCAATTGACTACGTTACTAGACCGATAGCAAGTTATATGTGGGAGAGGCCACTGCTAGCATGTCATCCCTGACTTGGAATTCTATGCACTTATGATTGGAACTATTAGCAAGCATCCACAACTACTAACGTTCATTAAGGTAAAATCCAAACATAGCATTAAGATATATTGGTCCCCCTTCAATCCCGTATGCATCAATTTCTATGCTAGGTTGAAGCTTCTGTCACTCTTGCCCTCCAATACATAGTCCTATCAACATACAACTAACCCTATGGTGTGATCCACGCGCGTGCTCATATGATGGGCACCAAAGGACAACAACATAACCACAAGCAAATTAACCCAATCGTAGCAATTCACCAATTACCGATAGGACAACGAAAATCTACTCAAACATCATAGGATGGCAACACATCATTGGATAATAATATGAAGCATAAAGCACCATGTTCAAGTAGAGGGTACAGCGGGTTGCGGGAAAGTGGACCGCGGTAGATAGATGGGGGGAGGTGATGAAGATGTTGGTGAAGATGATGGCGGTGTTGGTGAAGATTGCGGTGACGATGATGGCCCCGGCGGCATTCCGACGCCACCGGAAGCAAGGGGGAGAGAGCCCCCCTCCTTCTCCTTCTTCCTTGGCCTTCTCCCTAGGTGGGAGAAGGGTTCTCCCTCTGGTCCATGGACTCCATGGAGGCGGAGGGGCGAGAGCCCCTCCGAGATTGGATCTGTCTCTCTGTCTCTCTCTCTTTTTGTGCGTTCTCAGATCTAGCCGTTCACTGTTTCTTATATTCCCGGAGATCCGTAACTCTGATTGGATTGAAATTTGAACACGATTTTTATCCGGATATTAGCTTTCTTGCGGCGAAAGAAGGGCTCCAACCGCCTTACGAGGTGTCCACGAGGGTCAGGGGCGTGCCTACCCCCCTGGGGGGCGCCCCCTGCCTCGTGGCCCCCTCGGGTATCGTCTCACGTTGATTCCACTTCCTAAAATTCATAAATATTCCAAAAAAATCTCCGCCAGTTTTTATCCCATTTGGACTCCGTTTGATATGGATTTCTACGAAACAAAAAACATGCAACAAACAGGAACTGGCACTGGCCACTGGATCAATATGTTAGTCCCAAAAATAGTATAAAAAGTTGCCAAAAGTATGTAAAAGTTATAGAATATTGGCATGGAACAATCAAAAATTATAGGTACGACGGAGACGTATCATTCTACTTCATCAAGTACGACTACAACCCCAAGGATTCCCATCAAGATGATGTGGATCCCAAATAAGAAGAACTAGAGAGTTCTTGAGGGTGACTCCACCAACAAACTTCACTCATATCATTTTGGCAAGGACAAGTGCAAACAACTTCCATATCTTGCACTAGTTCAAGGAGTCACTAACCCTCTTGTTGGTAAGACAAGGGACAAGGTAACCTAATGCTTTCATGGACATCATCTTGTGTGCACATCACTCTATGTCTATGGATATCCTTGTTTGTTCTTTGTGGGGCTAACCCGTGTAGGTATTGAAAGTGCAACTCACTTCAATGGATTGCTCCGAATGATCTACATCAACATTGATCATCCACATCTTCAACACCTACATGAAGTCATCATCGACAAAACCCAAGGTTAGTTCATCCCTCTTTGGGGGTATATCACATCTAGGGGCAGCTTTACTCTAATCAATTGAGCTAAAGCAACTCTAATGGTGTGAACACAACAATGCTTTATGTAAAAGTGGTAACACCACTTGTGCTTAAACGATGAGTATGACCTATGATCAAATGTTCTCATTTGACTCCTAAGTCAATATACTCATATATAGATGACCTAGTCATCGCCAATTGCTTGATAGATGCTAGAGTGTTTGTGCATGCTTTATCACATATTTCAGTTGCCATTTTATTGTGTGAGCATGCTGGATGCATATTTTAATCATTCGAGGACATCCATTTGTTGCTTTGATTGTTTGGCGTTTTCTCTTTTGCCAAATGGATGGACAAGAATGCCTAAGAACTCCCTCTAGCTATCTATGCTTTCCTCGTCTTAAACTCTATTCATGCTACATCACAAAGTTTGATCAAGTTAGATTCGAACCACTCTGTGTGAGGAGAACTTGGAGTCCCCGATTCGTCATAGACTTAAACTTCCAACACCTCTTTGTGTAATTTGGTATGACCGAGTCATTTATTTCGGTCACACCGAGTTCACTAAGTTGATATTGGTTTTCTATCTCGGTGCAACCGATTTGAACTTTTCGGTCACACCGAGTTGTAGTAACCGCTTGCGATTCTGCATCTCGGTGCCACCAAGTTGTTCCACTCGGTCACACCGACATGGTCGGAATATATATACCCACGGGTGAGATTTTGGAAATTTCTTCAAACACCTCAGCCCGCGTGTCGGGGATATACCCCGCGGTGTAAACCGGCCGGAAGTTTAACCCGGTCGGACTGGACGACTCACTGGTAACCCGCCCGGAGCTTGGCGGTTCATGGGATACCCGCCCGGTCTTGGTGGTTCATTCATAACGACAGTGGGCGGGTTAGATGGATGACGAGGCCCAAGGCCCAGAAGGCCGGTTCACGTTTAATGGTGGGCCGGTTTATGAGGAAAGCATAAGGACTATTCTCCTACAAAGGAAGCAAGACTAGGACTCCACTTGTAATAGAGTAATCCTAATCCAACTAGGACTAGTCATGTAAACCGCCCCTTCAACATATATAAGGAGGGGCAGGGCTCCCTAAAGGGGGACGAGTTAGAGGCTACAAGCAAGAAGCAATAATCTCTAGGGATAGACACAAAGAGGAGAGCCGGTTTACGGCGACTCCCTCGTGATGATAATGAGACCTAGCCTCAAACATCATGTAGGGTTTTTACCGGATGATGTTTCCCGGGGCCCGAAGCTGTCTAAATCCATGTCTTGTGTTGCGTCTCTCGATTCCGCTCAACCCCTCTCAAGCTACCACATAGATGCGTTGGCCTCACGACTAATTCCTGACGCTAAGGACATCTGCCGTGACAAATCCACGACAGTTGGCACCCACCATGGGGCCTGCGCACGGTGGTGTTGAGTTCTTGAAGGGATCTTAACTAGGGTTTCGAGAAGTTCTGTTGGTTCACCGAAATTGATGAGTGCAATCATCAACAGATACAAGGTCAGGTTGTTCCAAGCCGCCACCGTAGGTGGCCTCTGCTGATTGGTTTTTACCATGAATCGCCTCCACGGTGAGCTGTCGGCACCTCGCCGACTCTTCATAAGAAGGGGCCGTCGCCGCCGACAGCTGTGTGAGGAGGGCGCTCCTTGCGTTTCACTTTAAACTGCCACATCTTGAGCGGGCCTGCCTCTGCTTCGCCGGATCGACTCCATGGACATCACGCTTCATTTTCCGAACTGCCTCGACCACGGATTCGAGCGTTGCCTCCGTGGGTAACCATGCCTTCGCCCTCGAGTCCGCCTGGGTGCCATGAGTCGTCGCATCCACTCCGAGTCGCCCAAGGACTGTGCTTCGGGCTCGGACCCAATCCGCAAGTCGCCGTCATCTTCGTTCCTGAGCCACCTCGGCGTGACCCGGCCGTGGCCGCCCTCGCAGTGAGCCGCCGCGGATTAAATCGCCGTTTCGGCTGTGTCATCTCCGGCGCACCGGCCCGAGTCGCCGCTCCCGCTCACCTGTCTCTATAGCCATGGGCTACCTTGCTGTCCAAGCTGCCACGGGCGAACCGTTTCAAAGCCTCCTGGGCCCCGTCAAGCCACCTTCGAGCCGCCCTGGCCAAGTGACCGTCCTTCTGAGCCGCCTGCACCCCTAGCTGCTACCATCGACCTCGCTCGAGCGCTCCGTTTACTCGCCTCTGTTGCCGCAGCCTTGCCACCACTGGATCGTCGGCGCGCTGAGCCGCTGCCTCTGCCTCCAAGTCGTCCCAGAGCCGTCGGTATAGACTGACGGGGCGCAGGGATTGTCCTCACGACAAGCAGAGGACTCGGGTCAAGCCTGTCCGATATGCGCATGGTGTCGTGGTCAGGATCGAGTTTGACTAAAGTCAAATCCATGCATGTTGAGGCGTCAATATGGAAGAAAGATTACTACTATGTATTTGCACGCACGGACTTTCTTTGAGATCAGCCTTGGTTATCGGCCTTGCTTTGGGACAGAGCACTAGCAGTGCTGCCATGGAGGTCAAAGCGCCGTGTTGTCTCCGCCTCAATTACAATGGGGGAGAGCCGCCGGCCGCCTTTGCTGTTAATCCTCCATAGACCTGTCTGATTGCCTCTCAGCCGCCAAATAGTTCAACAGCTGTGGTCAGCTCTGGTCCGTTGTCACCCAACTCCACGGCCAAGTCGTCGTCATGGCCTCAGAACCGCAAGTCGCCCAGGGTCTACCTCGACCAGCGCGCCGATTCCGCCGTGAGCCTGCTTCGCCGTCAACCTTGCTGTGGCCGGCGTCAAACTGCTGCCTTCGCTGGCGTCGCCCCTGCTTTGAGTGTAGCCGGCTTCGTATTGCGCCGAGTTACTGATGTCTGTGTGGCGTTGCAAGTCGCCAAGGATCAGTTACAAATTGACAGGGACACCCATTGAGCACTGTTTACATAAAGGACACATTGACAGGGACACCCAAGTTTGATGCACTGCTCGAGGGCTATGACTCACGTAAAAATTGAGGGGATGCATGGTTATTTGTTTGGACATGAAGGCCATCATTTGGTCGAATTGTTGTACAGTCACTTCATCCGGGTCATACATCAGGTGATGCCCATCCTATCTATTCAATCTATCTGCAGTTATTTATCTGCGAACGGTTACTCTGGCTCGTAATATTTTTTATGCAGGACGACTATTAAGGGAAAAAGGAGTGGTGTTATATCGCGGATGTACATTCGGCTGTGCCGCGTGGCTCCGCAGGCACGCATGTTGCCGTCCAGTTTACATCAAATGCGCCAGCTGACTCGCTCGTCTGCACCGCCTTACAACGCCACGGACGACTCACCCGTCCACCCTCGCGGCCGGTTCACGTGTCCGCGCCAGCTTGCAACATGGAGGACAACTCGATCGTCTGCGACAGTTTACAACACTATGGGCGACTTACCCGTCCGACCCCATGGTCGACTCTCCCGTCCGCGCCGGTTTACAATGTCACGACCGACTCATCTGTTGTCCGGGCGAATCAGCAAAGGTGTGTGCAAGTCACCGCCCGTGCAACTTAATCTACATCAACCCGCCGGAGCCGCTTTGAGCCGCCGGGGTTATATATTGAGTCGCTGGTCTTCCTGAGCCACCTCTATCGCGATAAATGGATCATCCATCGTCCAAACAAATCAGGTGATATCCATCCATGTTTTATTAGCACATGTTGCTTTTGTCAAAGAACAAGTTTATTTTTGCCTTGGTCTGCAATATTGTTTATGCAGGGCAATTATTTATGACAAAAAGTGATATTATACCGCGGAGATGGAGGCACGCCAACATCTTGTGGCACAGGTGGTCGTCGTTACTCAACGGACTCCCGCACCGGCTTACAACGCCGTGGCCGCCTCTCGCGACCGCGGCGGCTTACAACGCCGTGGCCCTCTCTCGCGACCACGCCGACTTACAACAAGGAGGACAACTTGCCCGTCCGCACCGGCTTACAACGCCACGGCCGGTTCATCTGTCTGTGCCACCTCAGATATTGCGGTCGTCTTTACCGTCCGCCTCTCGCGGCCTGGTCTACATCAACACATCGGGCCACACCTATCTGCACGAGCTGTTTATTGAGTATGAGCAAGTCACTACTAGGGAAGCTCGGTTTTCTTCCAAATTGGAGACAAATTATCATCAACCACCGTTTGCACTGGATGGTTCAATGGGCAGGCGCACAACTCGCCGCCACTACAGTTTTGATTAAACTTCAAATCGCCAGTTGGAAGGAACCATTGGCCGAGTTGCTGACATGGCTCATATCGGATAATTTACAACCCGCCGCAGTCACCTCAACCTTCTATGGATTCACATCGTGCTATCAACGCCAATGATATACAAGTTATGCCGGTTTATATCACGGTCAAATATGGAGAGTCTCAAGCCAACTCCTCGAGTCACCTTTGAGACTCAGGGGCTATGATGACATGACTCAGCGAATCTTGCCAGTTTCAGAAAAATTAAGAACCCCAGGACGATGGAGGGAAGGATAACCCGGTCCCGGAGGCTACTGTTATATTGATGAAAGTTTAAAGGCCGTCAGAAAATTTCCAGCTTAGAAAGTATATGACAGTTATACAATCCCGGCTCGAAGAAGTTCCGGGTCATCAGAAATGACTCCGGTTTACAATCCGGTTCAAGAAAAATCTATTCTCCTACAAAGCTCTGAAGCACTCAAATCCGGTTTAACAATGTCCGGTTCAAAAGGGAATTAACTTCTCGCAAGTTTGAGTTTAAAGGCTGTCAGAAAATTTCCGGCTAAAAATAAGGATTCCGGTTTGAAATCCGGTTCAAGGGAAAGATGTCTCCCACAAAGCTTTGAAGATCTCAATATCCGGTTCAAGATCCCGGTTCAAGAAGAATTTATCTCTTGCAAAAAAAAGTTAAAAATTACCGAAGAGGACCTGCTGCCATGATGCGCGGTTCAAACATGGGTATCCTGCCTTATTGGCCTAACATATTATTGATCACATGGGGGCTTCTGCTTTATAAAGCGGGGTCTCTGTCCTTTCATATCATGCGTGGTTACATGGAGTGGTTCTGTTTTAAAGCGGCCTCCGGTTTACCCCTTGAAATTTGCTTTTTATATCACTTGGGGCCTTGGTCGTGTCCGAACCAAGGCGACACCTTTTGATAGGCGAAAGCCACCAGATCACTTGGGGACATGGTCAAGTCTGAACCAGTCACGCCTCTTGATCGGCCTAAGGCCACAAAATCACTTGGGGGCTTGGTCGAACCCGAACCATTGCCACGCCTTTTGATTGGCATATATGCCACGGTTTCATTTGGGGACCCGGCTGTCGGTGCCAAAACCGGCGGATCTCGGGTAGGGGGTCCCGAACTGTGCGTCTAGGCGGATGGTAACAGGAGACGAGGGACACGATGTTTTACCCAGGTTCGGGCCCTCTCGATGGAGGTAAAACCCTACGTCCTGCTTGATTAATATTGATGATATGGGTAGTACAAGAATGGATCTACCACGAGATCAAGGAGGCTAAACCCTAAAGCTAGCCTATGGTATGATTGTTGTAATGTATGTTGTCCTACGGACTAAAGCCCTCCGGTTTATATAGACACCGGAGGAGGCTAGGGTTACACAGAGTCGATTACAATGGTAGGAGATCTACATATCCGTATCGCCAAGCTTGCCTTCCACGCCAAGGAAAGTCCCATCCGGACACGGGACGGAGTCTTCAATCTCGTATCTTCGTAGTCTTGGAGTCCGGCGGACGATGATAGTCCGGCTGTCCGGACACCCCCTAGTCCAGGACTCCCTCAGTAGCCCCTGAACCAGGCTTCAATGAAGATAAGTCCGGCGCGTATATAGTCTTCGGCGTTGCAAGGCGGGTTCCTCCCTTGAATAACCCAAAGAAGATCATGAACACCAGGATAGTGTCCGGCTCTGCAAAATAAATTCCACATTCCACTGTAGAGAGAATAAAATGTACACCAGTCCAATCTGCTGACGTATTATGCGGCGTGACATCACACCGCCACCAAGCCACTGTTTGAATCGTTTTTTACTTATACCACCTCAGCACGTTTAGCGAAGCGGTTTCCTTGGCACGTCTTGTCGAAGCAGAGATCGTGTTCCCTTTATTCCGGGATTCTCATCAATACGTGCGTGGGTAACCCAACCGTGCCCGTCGCCACGCCTCCTCTATCGAAGGTGAATCCCAAACGGTCACGGAGATGACTCTTGGTATTTTTCCCCTTTATAAGAGGACCAAGGCTCGTTCTTTTTCTTCAATCTCGCATCAAATCTCCTCCCCGCTCCCAGTTCCAACACCTAGAGCCTCAGATTCGAGCGCTTCGGATTCTCAACCATGTCCGGCTCCGACCTCCAGGGCCGGTGGATGCCCTCCTCCGTCATGGAGGAGGACATATTGAAGCTACGTGAGGCCAAGTACCTGGCCTACGAGATTTCGCACAGGTTGCCTGCCCAAGGGCAGACCGTGCCCGCCCCCGAGCCCGATGAGTACGTTGTCTTCGTATCCCACCTCCGTCGGGGTTTAGGCTTCGCGACGGACCCCTTCGTGAGAGGGCTCATGTTCTACTACGGGCTGGATTTTCACGACTTGGCTCCGGAGTCCATCCTCCACATCTCCGCATTCATTATCGTCTGCGAAGCCTTCCTCCGCGTCACTCCCCACTTCGGCCTATGGCTGAAGACCTTCAATGTGGAGCCGAAGATGATCGGGGGGCGTCAAGCGGAGTGCGGCGGGGCGGCCATAAGCAGAAGGGCCGATGCCCCGTGGCCCGAGGGTTCCTTCCAAGAGGAACTCGGACTGTGGCAGCAGGAGTGGTTCTATATCATCGCTCCGAAGGGCAGCAAGCAAAAGCCGCCGCCTTCATTCCGCCCGGGACCTCCATGCCGACTGATGGCATGGGTCAACCAAGGGCTCAATTGGGGGCCGTCCGAAGACGTGCCCTTATTGCAGGGCCGGATTCGGGACCTCTAGGCGAGGGAGATCAATCTGGTTGTGGTGATGCAGGTTATGCTAATCAGGCATCTTCTGCCCTGCAAACGCCGTCCTCTCCGTCTATGGGAGTTCAACCCGGAGGGACCTCGGATTCTCCAACACTTCATGGGTGCGACACCCGTGGAGATGTACAAGTTGTTCTTCGGACCACAGGTAGCGTGCCTGGAATTGACCGAGGACGTAGGCCTAAGCCGCAATCGCCCGGATACTCAGGTAAATAGCTCAGAGTCCGGACGCTCTGTTTATCTGCTTTTCTAGAGTTCGCCTCCTGACCCATTACTCTTCACAGGAGTGGGTAGCGCGATCGAGGCTGATAAGGTGTCCGGCCCCCCTCCCAGAGACCGCACTAGAGCCTGTGCTGGTCAGAATGTTGGAGGTCGCGCCCATGGAAGGGAGCGATGGGGAAAATAGAGGAGCTGTTATTTCGCCCAAAGGGGCGTCCGAAGAGGGGGGAATCAAAAACCCCTCCTTCCAGGGGGAGAAGAGGACCGCCTTCGAAGATCCGGAGGCCAAAGCCCCTAAACGGGGGAAGAGATCTTCACCGGGGGGTCCGGCGTCCGGGAGAATCCGGACGTACAATCATCGCCAAAGGATAAGCCCTCCAGCGAGCCGTGAGTATGAAAAGGGGAGTTAATTAGTAAGGAAATACCTCCATTTGTGCTTCTGTGGGTAACCGAAATATTTATCTTGCAGTTCGGATCTGCAGCCTTCTCAGATGAGTTCATCTTCGGGGGACCTTCTTCCGGAGATGATGGAGAGCGAAACGCCTCCGTCTGCTGCGCCGTCAGATAAGGCAGACGAGCCTGAAGTATCGTCACGGAGGGTATCCCTGAGTCCGGAGGGGCCAGAGAGTTCGGCACCCACTAGTATCCGGCCGGGAGAACTGAAGAATCTGCTTGAGAGGGCGTCCATCTCAGAAGATCACCGTGCGTTGATGCGCATGGTGATTGGAAGGATTTCGTCCGCCGAGAGCGGATTGCGCAATGCCGCTATGAGTTTGCTGGCGGGGTTTGAGGTACGCAAGAATGACGCACCCCTTTGTCTTTTAACAGTTTTGCACATAAAAATGCGCCCTGTATAGATAGTAGCCCCTGAGACTCGGTAGGTTGTCGAAGACGACAGCGTGCCGAGGATCAAAATCGCAAGTGATGAATTTCGCCGTTCCTATGCAGGTGGCGGATAGTCCGAGGGCTAGTCGGACTACTGGAGTTGCCGAGTTGATGCGGCAACTTGACGTCGCGGATGCAGACATCGCACTTGTCAACCGGCGACTTGACGAGTCGCAAGGTAAATAAGTTCTCCGCAGTTGCTTTATTAAGGGGGTCAAAGCCCTCCTCTGATAAATTATATGCTGTTGTACAGACGGTGCTGCTGCTGTGGAGAGCCTTCGGGCCGAACTTGCTCAAGCTAAGGAGCAAGCCCGAAGGAGTGACGCGGCTGCCTCGAGGGCGGCCGAGGAGTTGAAAGCCGAAAAGGCTGCACACTGCCTAAGCAGGGAAGAGATGGCCGAATTGGCCGTGAAATTAAAAGATGCTGCCGACCGCAATGAGGCTCTTGAAAAGGAGTGCTTATCGGAGCGGGAAGACCTGAGGAAGGCCACCGCCGAGGCCAAGGATGCCCGTTCTGCCATGCGGGCCATGAAGGAGGAGCTGCGCCAAGCCGGAGATATCGTGGCTGGCAAGCCTTATCTGCTGCGTCGCTGGTTTATGGATCAAAAGTATGCTCAGTTTGGCCAGCTGTGGAGTCCGGAGGATCCGTGTATGGACTTAGCGGCAAGTGCGGCTGATGCCGTTGAGCACTTCCGGAGCCAGAAGGATCACAAGACGGAAGAGCTATTTTGGTCTCAATTCCATAGTCCGGATCGCTCACTTCCGTTGACCGACCGGTTGGCCGAATGGGCCGAGCTAAATAGATTGTCCGGACTTGCCATGACTGACATCGTGGCTCATGTCTGGCCAGAGAGGCCCAAGGCAACGAGCTACTTCGGCTTACTGCAGTAATTTCTTGGAGCGGTGCCGCATATCAAGGAGATGAAGTGGTCGGTCTGCATCAAATGCGCGCGGATGGCTCTTGCCCGTGTGAAGGCACATTGGACAGAGATGGATGCCACCGCTGTTGCCGCCCAGGGTTCGGATGAAAGTCGGCTCCCTGCCGAGCACTATTTCGGGGAAGTTATGCGTGGCGCTCGTGTAATAGAGTCGCAGTGCTCAAAAAATGTCACGTTCAAATGAACGTTTTAGCTTGTAAAACGATTATTATGCTATAACTGCTTTTTATACTTGTGCGTCCCAAGTAGTGAAACTTCTCCTATGCGGCCGTTTACATATACGTTTGTATAACCTGAAAGATTGCAGTCTTCGGCTTCAGCCCACGCACAAGGTGCGGGGGTGTTCGCAAAAATAGCGCGTTTTCACACTTAATCCGACGTCACGGTCCTGTTAAGGAGGTGGTAGCGTAGCGAACGAGGCAATCCAGACTATAATGCTTTATCACTTTCACTTAGCCAGTGGAGTTCGAGGGTGGGGCTACGATATAGCCCCTGGGGGCACCGCACTTCTCCGAATTCGGGGCGTGTGTGTGCCTGACCGGGAAACGGTCCTTCGTCAAAGCGGAGAATTCTAAACATTCTGGTAGTCGATCGAGTGGTTGACCAGTCTCTCGCTCTATCATGACAGTCAGTTTTCGGCTTTCTCTACTGAGGTGCTCGCCCAGCCGAACTGGGGCACAATCGCAGTACTTCTCTTGGTGCCGCGTTAGCCGATGATACGGAACGTAAGGCAGCAAAACACAGGAGCCTGGCAAACCCAACATTTGACCAAAGACATGATTCGGAGCTGATGCATATAATGCCTAACTCGAGACGCCGAACACTCCCTAAGGTGTTCGGTCTTTATAGTAATGGGCAGAACAATGCCCTAAGCCCCTAGTGTCCAGGTACGGGCATGGTCTTCTGACGCGGCCGATGCCAAAATGTCAGGCTCCGCTTTGGTTATAGGAAGGAACCAAGGGAGAATAGCAACAAGAGACAGTAAAAAAGGTTTACGCAGGGTCTTAATCTGAAAAGAATCCTCGCAACGGGTCCCTGCTGCACGTCTGCGTCTGTGTCTCCGTTGTGCCGTTATCCTGGACGGGTACGCACGTTGTTCATCTGTAAAAAGAGAGGAACACTTAGCTTGAAAACAATTCGTGCGAAGGAAGTTATGTGTGAAAGAAAAAATATAAATAAGTAAAGCGGGGTATGAATGAACCCGCGTTTGTTTGTGCGCGCAGCCCCCTGTGAAGAGGTGTGCGGCTAGGGAACCCCTAGCCTACTAAAGTCGGACTCGTCCATCCGAGTCCGGGGTCTGTAAGTGAACCTCGCACCAAAATGGTGCCACGTGGACCGGGCATCTTGAGTGTAAGAGACGCGTAATGCGGTATGGCGTTGAAACGGACAAAAGCCTTTCGTCTCAAGAGTGCTTGATAGCCACTTTTAAATGGGGCGATATGAAAAATTAGTTTTTCGCGCCGAAAATTGTTCGGTGATCCGAACACGACTTCTAGTAATAGGGAGCCTGTGCACTTGGCATAAGGGCCTGGCGTCACTCCTTTGAAGGAAGTGCGGCTGTGTCGAATTTTGGTAGGGTCTATCCCCATCTTACGAATTGTGTTTGAATACAGCAGGTTTAAGTCGCTGCCTCCGTCCATTAGGACTTTAGTAAATTGTAGTCCGTCGATTATGGGATTCAATATCAGGGGAGTCCGTCCCGCGTTTCGAACGCTTCTGGAATAGTCCAGGTGGTCGAAAGTGATTGGTTTTGATATCCAATCTCTATGGTCTGCTGGGTTGGACCATGCGAAGCTCTTTTTAGAAAGTGCCGCACTATTTTTCCGTATTATCACATGAAGTGAATTTACTGCTTTGACCTCTTGTGGGAAAGTCTTTTGTTTTCCGGTGCTCTGCTGGTGGGGTTTATCATCTTCGCTTGACGCGTCGAGCCCCTTGTGTTCGGCGTTTAGTCGGCCGGACTGTTTAAAAACCCAACAATCCCGATGGGTGTGGTTTGCAGGCCTTCCGGGGGTGCTGTGGATTTGACATATCCGACCCAAAATCTTGTTTAAGTTGGACAGCTCATCGCCGTCATCCTTAAGAGGCGATGTTTTGTTGTTTGGCCGCGAGCTTTTGAATCCGGCGTTGACTGTCGTGCTCTTTGGGCTTTTCTCTTTATTCCGGCGCTGCTCTTTTTTGCGCCGTGATTTTCCGTTTCCATCTCTTATCTCGGATGTACTTGGGTCGCTGGTGCTGCATCTTGCTAGCCAGCTATCCTCTCCCGCACAGAAGCGGGTCATGAGGCTTGTTAGCGCGGACATTGTCCTCGGTTTCTCTTGGCCGAGGTGTCTGGCAAGCCATTCGTCTCGGACATTGTGTTTAAAAGCTGCTAAGGCTTCGGCGTCCGGACAGTCGACTATTTGGTTCTTTTTGGTGAGGAACCTGTTCCAGAATTTGCGCGCTGACTCTCCGGGCTGTTGAGTTATATGACTTAAATCATCTGCATCCGGAGGGCGGACATAGGTCCCTTGAAAATTTGCTCTAAACGCTTCCTCGAGCTCTTCCCAACTTCCCACAGTGTTTTCTGGGAGGCTTTTAAGCCAATGACGGGCTGGCCCTTTGAGCTTGAGGGGTAGGTATTTTATGGCGTGGAGATCATCTCCTCTGGCCATGTGTATATGTAGTATGTAATCTTCTATCCAGACTCCAGGGTATGTTGTTCCATCGTAGGCCTCTATGTTTATGGGTTTAAATCCTGCTGGGAATTCATGGTCCAGCACCTCATCGGTGAAACATAGTGGGTGTGCGGCGCCCCTGTATTTGGGTGTGCCACTATCTTCGGACACTTGACGTGTTGCCTTGCTTCCTGGGGCCTTCTTCTTTGGCCCATAGATGGACTTGGCTGGGCCATCTATCTTTCCAGGTTCATTAGTTGGTTTATGTGCGGCGCCGCTTTCAAAATTTGGCCTATCATCTGGTCGTCTATCCAACCAGGCAACCTCTTTATTTTTTGATGGTGGAGGCTCTATGGCCTCCTCGTCAAATTCTGGTAGCAGCTTGCGCTTCGGGTAGCTCTTTGATTGGTGACCATTGTCGTATTTATCCGCGGTTTTGAGCACTTTGCTCCATCTCATTCTGAGTGTGTCTTCCGCTGTTTTGAGCTTCCGCTTTTCCTTCTTCAGGCTTCTTGCAGTGTTGACGAGTCTTTTCCGAAGGTTTTTGCTCTCCGGCGGCGTGTCTGGCATGAGATCATCCGGACTGTCGTTTTCGCCGGGCCTGGACTGATTATCTGACTCGTCATGTTCGGACGGTTGCTTATCTGCATGTTCGTCGTCCACTTGTGAGCCCTGCTGTATTACGGGCTCCTTAGGAGTGTTGTTGTCGTCGAGGCGGGACTTAGGGCGGCGTCTCCGCCGCCGTTTTGGTCGTTTATCGGCAGGGTTATCTTCTGCCGCGGCCCGTTGGTCCTCGTTATCGCTCTCTTTTGGGGTATCCACCATGTATATGTCATATGACGAGGTGGTCCTCCCGTGCCCTATAGGCGTTGTTTCTTGTTCGTCTCCGTCATCGTCGTCTATACCGTCGATGTCTTCGGAGTCGTAGTCTAGCGTGTCGGTTAGATCGTCGACAGTGGCTACAAAGTGGGTGGTGGGTGGGCTCTGAATTTCTTCGTCGTCCGTACCCCAACCATCCTGGCCATAGTCCGGCCAGGACTCTCCCGATAATGAGAGATGCTTTAGCAAATTTAGGATGTCACCAAAGGGCGAGTGTTGGAAGATGTCCGCGGCGGTGAATTCCATAACCGGCGCCCAATCCAAATCGATTGGTAGGGGCGCGGGAGGTTCGGAGTCCGGCAAGGAGTCCGGAACCTCAGAATCACGAGTTTCGCCGGGGACAAGATTAGCGTTCGGCTCCATCGCCGTGGAAGTTGAAGCCCCCAAGGCGGTGTCCATCCACCGATCCTCGGTCTGGGCGATTGGCTCCGGACTAATGGCCGAAGCGGATTTGTGTGCGGCCACTAAGGCACTATCCGGCGGCAGAGCTAGATCATGCCCATCTTAACAGTGCAGCTCGCCTGGCTGTGGCTCGAGCCCGTCGAAGATCAAGTCTCCGCAGATGTTGGCCGTGAAGTTTAGACTTCCGAATCTGACCTGACGGCCAAGGGCGTAGCTTTCGATCTGCTCCAGATGGCCAAGCGAATTAGCCCGCAGTGCGAAGCTGCCGAATACGAAGATCTGTTCAGGGAGAAAAGTCTCACCCTGGACAGCGTCGTTGGTTGAAGATGCCATCGGGCCTATCGGCGACGGCATAGAGGAACTCTCAATGAAAGCACCAATGTCGGTGTCAAAACCGGCGGATCTCGGGTAGGGGGTCCCGAACTGTGCGTCTAGGCGGATGGTAACAGGAGACGAGGGACACGATGTTTTACCCAGGTTCGGGCCCTCTCGATGGAGGTAAAACCCTACGTCCTGCTTGATTAATATTGATGATATGGGTAGTACAAGAGTGGATCTACCACGAGATCAAGGAGGCTAAACCCTAAAGCTAGCCTATGGTATGATTGTTATAATGTATGTTGTCCTACGGACTAAAGCCCTCCGGTTTATATAGACACCGGAGGAGGCTAGGGTTACACAGAGTCGGTTACAATGGTAGGAGATCTACATATCCGTATCGCCAAGCTTGCCTTCCACACCAAGGAAAGTCCCATCCGGACACGGGACGGAGTCTTCAATCTTGTATCTTCGTAGTCTTGGAGTCCGGCGGACGATGATAGTCCGGCTGTCCGGACACCCCCTAGTCCAGGACTCCCTCACCGGCTGACTTGAACCATTGTCACTCCTATTGGGGGCTTGGTCCTGTCCGACCATGGTAACACCATTTGATCAGCTCAGTATAGCATGTTTTTGCAAAACGGTTTTTATCATTGCCTTTGCTTGAAATTTTCTTTAATAAATATTTCTTCTTTGTTGTGTTCTTAAACCGACAAAATTCGCAGACCGGTTCGACTGTCAATTGACGGAACACGGTCAATTCTTAATCCGGAGACTATTTGCCCGGTTTGATTTTTTGATTTTATGTTACCATCTTATTATAGAGCAAACCGATGTTCATTAACCCGGTTTGACTTTCAAATTACAAGTTGTCAGTACATGATCAAATCATAATGCGGAGACTATCAGCCCGGTCTGGTTTCGACTATAAGTTGCCAGCATTATATATGGTTAAACCGGTGTTTATCACAACCCGGTACGGTTTATCATCAACCGGCACAGTATGAAAGGAGTTATCATTACTCAAGATTGGGGTTATCACTCTTACTACAAAAAGTTGGTAAACCAATGATGTCATTCAATGTCACAGGTTGAATAAAGCATGATTATAAATTATCCGGTGTTTATTAAACCGGCCTGGCTTTAAGACGATAAGTCGCCAGTATATGATGGGAAATTATCCGGTGTTTATTAAACCGGCCTGGCTTTGGACTATACGTCGCCAGTATATATTTGGATTGCACCATTGGAATCATGCGCTTATAAATGATTGGGTTATATTATTCAAATAGCCAAACTTGGCTGAATTTTCATTATGATATTGGATGAATAAGGTTTCATACCGGATTATATTATCTTGAATAGCCAACATGGCTGGATTTTTATTATGGTTATTAATATTATGATTGAGGTTTTCAAAGTCGCTTTAGCGCAATGGATATTATGTTATCAATGGATATGGCTTTTATTCTACAATTGAAGGAATAGTCCCGAGTTGCTGCAGGCTTACAACCCGGCACTTGGGGGCTACATTATTGAAGTTGAGAGTACATCAAATATGCAAGTCTCATGTCGCTGCAAGCATGCACCATGACACTTGGGGGCTAATGCAAAGCCATTCTTTGTTCATCTTATTGAAGACCCGACTCATCACATTATAATGAGCCGGCCCTTGGGGGCTACCAATTGCTCCTGTTAAACAATTCAAGGTACAAAGCTTTTTATTCATTATATTGAAGGGTCCACTGCTTAGTTGGTAAAGCACAAGGCTCTTAACCTTGTGGACGTGAATTAAAGCCCCATGATGGGGGTTACATCATATGATGTTATTTTCATTGAAGTATATATCAAAGTCCCTGCTCATTATTGCATAATGACCCGGCCCTTGGGGGCTACACTGGTTGAAGTTTTTATGAGCATCAGGAAATTACAAGTCCCAAGTTGCTGCAAGCATAACAACCCGGCACTTGGGGGCTACATAATATGGAGTATTCAGTTTTACTAAGTGACTGGGATGAACAACATGGATTTCTTCTTAAGTGGCAGTATTTATATTGAAGCAAGTCTTAAGCCATCACTTTGTTCTACTCAAGACTTGGGGGCTACAGGTATTACATTATTATCGAAGAAATATTTTCAAATTCTCTGATTGAGCAAACTAGGTTGACCCGGCGTCACCAATCATTATGACCCTGTGGCTGCAACTCGGCGTCATTAATAATCATGAACCGGCGTTGGCAACAATCATGAATCGGTGTCTGCAACAATCATGACTCGGAAGTATCAATTTTTATAACCCGACAAAGGTGGTAATCATAAACCGGCAAGTTTTTTACATCTTCAAACCAGCTGAATATCATATGAATATTTCAGGACCAATATTTCTTAAACCGGCGCTTTGGAAGCCGACTCAAGTGGATTATTCTTCACAATATTGTTCTGTGAGAAACCAATGTCAGAAAATTGAGTATGGCGCTGGCTTATTGACCTGGATTTTCTAGAAAGAGGAAATGACAAGGACTTAAGGATGATCAGGTGCCGGTTTACAAGAATTCTTAACCCGGAGCACAAGCTATCAAGTTTGTTCTTGTGTTTATTTTACAGGATCAGTTTAACATGGATAAAAATCCAAATTAAACTGGGGGCTAATGTCGGGGATATACCCCACGGTGTAAACCGACCGGAAGTTTAACCCGGCCGGACTGGACGACTCACTGGTAACCCGCCCGGAGCTTGGCGGTTCACGGGATACCCGCCCGGTCTTGGCGGTTCATTCGTAACGACAGTGGGCGGGTTAGATGGATGACGAGGCCCAAGGCCCAGAAGGCCGGTTCACATTTAATGGTGGGCCGGTTTATGAGGAAAGCATAAGGACTATTCTCCTACAAAGGAAGCAAGACTAGGACTCCACTTGTAATAAAGTAATCCTAATCCAACTAGGACTAGTCATGTAAACCGCCCCTTCAACATATATAAGGAGGGGTAGGGCTCCCTAAAGGGGGACGAGTTAGAGGCTACAAGCAAGAAGCAATAATCTTTAGGGCTAGACACAAAGAGGAGAGCCGGTTTACGGCGACTCCCTCGTGATGATAATGAGACCTAGCCTCAAACAGCATGTAGGGTTTTTACCGGATGATGTTTCCCGGGGCCCGAAGCTGTCTAAATCCCTGTCTTGTGTTGCGTCTCTCGATTCTGCTCAACCCCTCTCAAGCTACCACATAGATGCGTTGGCCTCGCGACTAAGTCCTGACGCTAAGGACATCTGCCGTGACAAATCCATGACACCGCGCGTGTGTCTTGCTCTGCCTCCTTGGGTCTCCGGATCGTCTCCTTGCCACCAGCGACCTCCCGCCGATGGTTTCCATCACCGTCAACGGAAATCTGCTCCGCTGTTGTCGCTGTAGCGAACTCCCGCCAAACTAGGGTATGGGTTCGACTCTTTGTGCTATTTCCCAAACTCCGATTCATAGCACATTGCTTTCCATGATCTTTACCACGTATGCAAACAATCTATCCAAAGAAAACATCCCTTAGATTAGATTTGATTTGAAATTTTAGGGTTAGGTCTCCGTGGAACTCATCTCAGACCGACCGAGTTGTAGAAATCAGTCTCACCGATTTGGCTTAGGCCATTGCACATGCGCTTTTCGGTCTGACCGAAAACTGCAAATCGGTGTGGCCGAGTTCAATTCTCTGTGAAACCCCAAAAATCTCGATGCCACCAAACTGTGACTCGGTCTGACCGAGTTCACTAGTTTAGGTTCCAAAAGTTGCTTCGGTATCACTGAGTTTAACAAATCGGTAGCTCCGAAATGCTTTCTGTGGAGAACTAGAACTAAGTTTTTGAGTCATCTGTTTTGCAAAAATTCTGCACTTTGTGATGCTCATCTACTCTACCTCATCTATATCTATCCACAGGGTTTGCTGTCAATGAGATTGCCAAGATGTTTGACCAGAGTGATAGCCAGAATAGATCTGAGGAACAAGTGCAATTGAGTGAGGGTTCAGATCCCTCAAGCAGCTATGATGATGGGAGTAGAAGCACACCAAGCAACTTGCCCAAGGCAGCCACCAGAACTAGGAAGAAGAGAACCTCAAACTCTGAGGATGAGGACTATGTGGCTGCTGAAGATGAACCTACATCAAAGAAGAAGGTGCTGAAGAAAGAATATGGCACAGCTGCTACAAAAAAGCCTGTCATGCATAAAAAGGCACCTGCCAAGAGAGTGCCAACTTCCAAGCCTAGGAAAGCTGTTGTAGAAGATACAATGGAGTTCACTCTTGAACCCAAAGAAGCTGGAGATGGCAAGAAGAGGAAGGAGAGGGTCAGGAAGACTATTGCCAGAGTCATTTGCAAGCCCTCCATGATAAAAGATCCCTCTGAAGAAGAGGAAGAGGAAGAGGATGCTGCACCAGCACCCAAGTCACAAAAGCTTATGGGAGATGCAATCAAGTCAGGGGCTGCTCCATCAAAGCCCAAACCTGCTCCCAAAGCAACAGCTCAAGCTCAAAAGTCTGCACCCAAAAGAAGCACCAGAAACATTCCTGCTGAAGAGAAGAACAAGGCCCCAGTGCCTGAAACTGAAGAAGAGGATGATGAAGCCCTAGTGCTAAGAAAACTGAAACCCAAGATTCCAGACCACAATGATGCTCATCCAGTAGCTGAGGACATGAACATCAGAAAAGATGCAGGACTGAGATTGTGGAGACAGTCTGATCTATATGCTGCGAGGAGGAGGACTGCAGTTGACTACAGGTTCCACACCAGAGAACAACAAGATTTCTATGAGACCATTCTGCTTGTCAAGAATCCAATGGTATGTGACATGAGATGGATTAATTGGGAATACATCAAGAAGAAATAAGATCACTACCCAGGTGTATATGACAGCTTCAAGGCTTGTGGAGTTGATGAGTTTGTTGGACAGAAACTTACCAAATGGAATGATGAGCTCATACTGCAATTCTACTCCACTGCTCATTTCTATCCAGATGGGAGGATAGTTTGGATGTCAGAAGGTACTAGGTACTAATCAACTGTTGATGAATGGGCCAAGTTGATCAATTCCCCAGAAGCTCATGAGGATGACTTGGATGTGTATGCCAAGAAAAAGAAAGACCACAACTCTATGGCAAACATGTACAAAGAGATCCCTGATAAAGCTTTGGAGACACACAAGCTTGGATCTGTACACTATCTGTTGTCTGGTCTGCCTACCATCAACACCATCCTAAGGCACACCTTGCTACCCAAGTCAGGAGATCACAAGATGATGAGAGGACATTCAATCAACTTGCTGCACATTTTTGATGTCCCTCAGAAGTTCAAGGTCATGAGTCTGATTGTAGAGACAATCAAGAGGACAACTGCTGACCAGAAGAGATCTTGTGGGTATGCTCCACATATTCAGGTGCTTGTCAACTCTAAGATGGGCACAGGCACTTATCTGTTGGACAAGGAGCATTTACCTCTCTATCCTGAATTTGAAGACAACAAGGTTGTGATGAATGAGAATGAACCTTCATCAGTGCAAGCACAAGAAAAGAGAGCTAAAGCAAAGGCAGAGAAAGCTGCAAAGATGCCAAGTGCTGAAGAGGCATCTCAAGTTTTCCTGAAGAGCAAGCAAGATCAGCTGGCATATCTAATCCAATCAACTTTGGGGATTGAGAAGGGCTTGGCCACCCTGACTGAGAATCAGCAGAGCTTGGAGAGGATCATTGAACAAAAATTCTATGATCTTGATCTGAAGGTAACTGAGATGCAGACAGCAGTTGAGCAGCTCCAGGAGGAAGTAGAAGAGAAGAAGGGGAAGGCTACCACAGATGCTTTTCAGCGAGTGCCTAGAGGTCAGAGGTCTGCTGCAGTACCCATGGCTGACACTAGAGCCACCACATCAACACCAGCAGTCACAGCTTTAGTGCCACCTCCAGCAGCCACTCCACCAGCTCCAGCTACATCAACTGATGCATTCATCCTTGGAGTTCTCTCTACACCACATCCCGAAGACCAAGCCTGAGAGACGCATAGCACTATGCATATTTGAACTTTTTGGTAACTTGTTGCCAAAGGGGGAGAAATATGTATAGATCATAGGCTTTGAGAGAGAGTGTTGCTTCTTTTGTCTCTCTTGCTATTTGTTTGGTTGAACTTTATTGTGTGCTTGTTTGATACTCTATGTCCTTGTTTGAGATACTTGTATGATCATGTGTTTGATCATATGCTACTATAATGCTTGCTTGGATGATATTATCTTTTATATCCTTATATGATCATTCACTTTGCTTGGTGATGAGTGCATGTTTTTAAGTTATATCATTTTGAGCGCTCCACCAAGATGTATGTGACATGGAAGAGTAACCCATGATCCTAATCGATTGTGCATTTGCATTCAAAAGCAAATCTCAAATAATGCAAAAATTTAGGGGGAGCTCTTGCTTATCACATACTTCTCAAAGTGACGATGTATTTCAATCTTATTATCATTTGTCGAAGCTTTGATCTATATGTTGTCATCAATTACCAAAAAGGGGGAGATTAAAAGTGCAACTATCCCTGGGTGGTTTTGGTAATTATCAACAACATATAGCTCATTGAACTAATGCTATTTCAATATAAATATTTCAGGAAAGTTCAATGGTTGGCATGGCATGGATCAGAAATGTGAACCCCTCAAAAAGCTAAGGACAAAAGATTGGCTCAAGCTCTAAAGCTCAAGACTCTACATTTTCATGTTAGTGATCCAAGATCACACTGAGTCCATAGGAAAAGCCAATACTATCAAAAGGGGATGAGGTGTTGCTTAATGGGTTTCTTGCTCAAAATGCTTAGTGATATGCTCCAAAGCCCTCAACCACTTTCTCATATCCACATATGTCCCAAACCAAAAAGTCAAACTCGGCCCAACCGAAACCTTCTATCCGGCGCCACCGAGTTCTCTTGACATAGCCACTGCCACAAAACCCTAGTCATTTCGGTCTCACCGATAGAGATCTCGGTCTCACCAAGATGGGATTGCAAACTCTCTGTTTCCCTTCGTAACATTTCGGTCTAACCAGGATGAGCGATCGGTCCCACCGAGTTCGCAATGCAAACTCTCTGTTTCCCTTTTGTAACATTTCGTTTCAACCGAGATGAGCAACAAGTGACTACATATGAAGCAAAATATGTCTACATACATCCGTATATTGTAGTCCATTTGAAATGTGTAAAAAGACTTATATCGAGTGCAGTGCTTTGATGTGTCGCGTCAACTCATACAAGACTGAGAAGTTTGATTACTACAACGCCCTCTCCCTCGCGGACTGAGCTCTGGTGCCTTGACTGCACCTGCCTTTGGCTGCATGACAGGTGGGCCAACCACCTGTTGGGCCCACCTGTCATAGACCCAAAGGCAGGAGCAGTAAGTTAATGAAGATGCGTCCATCACTCGCGCATGAGCGTGGTGGCTGGTAGGACTAGTAGGAGCTTTCGCTACACGTATCCCTCCCGCACGAGGTGGACGGACATGTAGCAGTGGATTCGATAATGTAGAAGTAGGAGTAACATCATTGTTCGTCTTTTCGAAGAGGCAAAGAGCCAAGCGCAACCCATACGTGGCAGTTGTGAACGCTCACGTGGTGCAGTGCCTTGGAGCACGCATATAGCCAGGCTCTTGCATGAGACAAAATTGCTATTTGAGCCCGCTATTGTAGTACTAGTACTTGCTAGTATAGACCTGTAAACCGGAAAGGAGTATTTTCCTTTCTAGAGATTTGAAGAAGTGACTAGACTACACTGTGTGCAGTACTCCCTCCCTTCCGGTTTATAAGGCTCAAATCTCAAATCTCATCAACCAAGGCATTCTGCGATTGGAGGAATGTATCTTGTACTTTACAAAACTACCCTAATTAAACTCATGCATTAATTACGTAGTTCTCTCGTTTTCCTCTCTGCCTTGGTCACGGTGCACAATATTGAGCACTCCTATATGACTAGCCGCTCTATCTACATGCGGGACATCAAAGCATCTGGGCCCGCGTGCCATCCACCAACTCACAGTGAGGTGCTACAGTCGAAATTCACCGGTCACCCCGGTGTGGCCGTCATGACCCGTCATATCACAAAACCCACACCTTTACCAGCAGTGGTAAAGCGGCCTCGAAGTTGGACTGGACGAAGCAACCATCATTTCACTGGAACGCTCATTGAAGCCCTTTCTCCCCTTTATTGAAGAAAACCTCACTCCATGCTACTCACTTCTGCCATTTTTCTTCTGTACCGACGAAGGAAAGGTGGGCGAATCAGTGATGCTGCTATATCTTCATTCCAAGAATCTTCTTTTTGTGAAGCACCGACTGGTTCTCACAGCCTATTCTTTTCCCGTTTTCATTGCGATTGTGGTTTCCTTTCGATTGCTTTTTGTTTGTCAGTTCATTGATGGATCCTGGAGCACTAGACAAAGAGTTGCTGGCGGACAACCCACTGGAGACAGCGATCTCCAGGAAGTGAGCACCAACCAACGAGTTGACCATGTTGGCGAGCCAACCCATGGAGATGAAGAACTCCAAGAAACAAGCACTGGCCAAAGAGTTGACGATGTTGGCGGACGAATTCATCAATGAAAGTTGGAAGAACAGCAAGGGCCCCATCATGCCTACCCTGGAAACTCTGATGGCCACCTATGCAAGGCTCAAGGCCGAGTTTGAGGAGATAGTCGCCGTTGAGAAGCAGTATTCCCCTGGCAAGGTGATGGCCCCCATCGAGGACGAGGAGATGGCCCCCGGAGGGATGGGATCCCCGGTGAGCTGCACAAGGTAAAAAAATAATGGCTTATTACCATAGTTGCGGTTTTTGATTATTTGCAATGTTCTTGCTAATATGTTAGGGTTGTGCAGGTGCCGGTGGACGTCCTTGATGATTCCGATGTCGCGGCCCGTCCTGTGGACAACGCCCCAGAGATCGTTTTCGATGTCGCGGTCCGTCCTGTTGGCATCGCCCCAGAGATCGATTCCGATGCCGCTGTCCATCCTGTGGACATCGCCCCAGAGATCGGTTCTGATGTCACGGCCAGTCCTGTGAACATCGCCTGAGAGATCGATTCCCATGGCCATGTCCGTGCTGTGGTCATTTCCTGAGAGATCGATGACAAGAAATAGTTGGTCGCGCTAATCCTTCAGGGTAGTTTGCATTGCCCTGTGTTTAATTACCAGAACGATGCATGTTATCAAACCATCTTAGGGCTAGTGCACTGTCTTGTGTGGGAGGTACTTGCTACTTTTGTTTGATAGTGAATCATGCGAACCCTCTCCGAGTTATGGAAATAGATGTATCCTCACCAGCTTTTGATGTAATATATGGCATGCTTATATGTAAGTTTGAACTGTTTATCATATCAGCAGGGCTTGTTTGATGATTCCTGGTGTTAGTAGGTTAGCTACTATGCGAGCTATAGTACTTGCAAAACACTCACTGAAGAGAAACGTTGGGGCTGATGAGCTCGTGGTACGCTTATACTTATCCGTCGTCGACCGGCCAATAGCCCAAGCTCCTAAAATTGTAGGCTTAGTCGACACGGATACATTCAGGCCTCATTTGGTTCATAGGGTAGGAAAATCGTAGCAAAAGTACAGAGACGTACAACAGAAAATCATAGCAGTACAGAGACGTACTCCCTCCATTCCAAAATAGATGACCTATAGGCGGCTAGTTTGGCCTAGTGATTTTTTTTAGGATGGCCTAGTGGGTTTCAGTGATATGACGTGGTACAGTGTCGTCCAGTCTTCGCGTGTCGTAGCAGTATTGCGGGTACAGTAAGTCTTCCCGAAGAAGCGGAATTCAACGAAGTCATGATGGTTGCTTCGTCTGACCAACTTATAGTGGGAAAGGTTGGCCTGCGATACGACCGGGGTAGACCAGGATAATTTTTTCAAAAAAATAGTATCACTGCTGATTTATATTTATTTTTTATTTTTGATGAATGCTTGCGTTTCAATACTTACGACGAAGAGTGCCAAACATGTCACGTGCTAGATGTCCCACACGTCATCGAAAGGAGTGGGACACGAACAGCGTGGTAGAGCCCAGCGCAAAAAAAAATAGCGTGGTAGAGCGTCTCCACTTCGTCCACTTCTGGGTCGGAAACCACACGTAGTAGTACTAGTGGTATGAATGATACAAAGTGCGACCTGGAGAGAAAGACACATCTAGTTGGAAGGTCTCGGGACATACACACGTAAACAAATATAAAAGCTAATATGTGCCTCCAGCTAATATAGTAGTAGTAGAGTACTTAGGCACGTACTACATAACATCACCGTGCATTGCACGTACAACATTTGGTGGTACTTAGACACGTCTAGTTGCATGCACATTACGTAGTAAGAGACAAATGCCGCCCAAGAGTTCCCTTCTCGACCCACTTTTGGGTGTTTGGTGGAGTGTATGGAGGGTGCATGAGTCCACACTAGTTTAGCACAAATACACTAGAAGCATGCATGAAGAGAGCATGCATGAACAGGGGTGTTGAGTTGAGCATGCATGCATGAAGAGGGGTGTTGAGTTGAGCATGCATGAAGAGGGAACAACTACGCTGAGACGAGAATGCAACCAAACACACCCTATATGCCACGCATGTTCATACCATTTGTGCCTTTCTACTTCACTTACTCCGGACTCCCCCATGGCCCACCTCACATTATCACCATAAATATTTCTTGGAGTCCGTCTGCGGTGGGCGGGCGATATCTTCTCCCTCCCCCGTCTCTCTCTTCTCAGCCAACGCCCGCCGAGCGATTAGATTTCGGCTATCGACGGTTTATTCAATTGCAGTCCCACATGTTAGTGAAAATGCGAGACAACGCGTGTCCCCTCTGGTGAGCGGCGTGCGAGCCGAACTGTCGGGGGTGCGACGCGTACAAGTCGTAAGTGTGCCGCCTTTTCCTTTTGAACTTGCAAAGCGTAACATTTTCGTGTGATCGATCATAGAAATTCAGAACAAAATGATGAGGGCGGTGCTTTCCCACGTGTTAGGCGGGCTAGTTTGAGTGATATGACGTGCTACAGTGCCGTACACTTGCTCCATTTTCATGTAAGCAAGAGTCTATACTCTTATGTGGGAGGAGTGCGAAACACGGCGGATCTAATTTTGATCGAGGGAAAACTGTTCCCTGCGAAATAATGGAGCACTGTTAGCGATTATAGCATGATACTTAGGGCATCTCCAGCGCTGGCCCTCAAATTTACACCGGCATCTGTCCGAGGACACTGATGGATGCCATCCAATGTTGCCCGCATACCTTTCGACAACTATATGAACTAATCGGACGAAATTCGTGCAAACAAAGCAAATTTACTAGTACTACTACTAGTACACAATAGCATCGTCCGTCCAGCTTAGTGCGGTGAGATGGTTTCTCGAAGAAGATGATGGAGAAGCAGAGTCAGTGAAGAGTGAAATGATGGTTGCTTTGTTCGTGCTTTGTGATTTGACGCCTCACTGCTTTGTGATTTGTGATAGAAGGGACATGGGAGTAGACTCTATGCTCTATACTGTACATGCGTCCAAGCACGGGAGAAAGAGGAGAGACGTTGCATTTTTCTATTCCTTCAATCAATCAATCAATCAGGGAGCTTCGGTTCCATCCTTTTGGCTTTCACAACACCGTCCACAATGGTTCCCACGATGCCAAAAGCTATTTTCACATTTGGCTACACATTGTGGATGCCCTTAACCATACCACTTGGTTTTGCTCCTGTGTGCTATCTATACAAATCTCAATTATATTGATCTAAAAAATTATAGAATCAGGATTAGTAAAAAGGTGGTGATTTTGCCGCGCGGATGGCGGGGGAGGTTTCTTATTTTTAGAGGACATTGTCCAGGCAGTTTACTAACATGCGGTCCCACGTGTCAGTGCTTTACCAAGCCGATATGTGTCCCACATGAGGCAGAACAATAGCAGAAGCAACACGTGGTTAACTTGAAGAAGATGGGGGTGAAGCGGATTCAGCAACGAGTGAAATGATGGTTGCTTCGTCCCTCCAACTTCTTTTTTAGCATTATTACTTCATTCCTCCAACTTAACTGCGGGAAAGGTGTAGCTTTGTGATTTTACGCCTCATTGCTCATTATTACGCCAGTGCCATGACTGGGTGCTTCACCTCGGCTGCTCTGCACTGTATTCCGATATGGCACGTGGACCCGATAGCTTGATGTCCCACATGTCGGCGAAAGGGACTAGAAGATTTATGAAAGCGAGCGCTCCACTCTTACGACGGAGGAGTACATGACACGACGGCCCAGTGAACTGTCACTTGTACTATATAGTACTATAGTTTTGCTGTTTCACACGATCCATTGATACAAACCTGATTAAACAGGAAAGGGCAGGATTTTTCCCGCGCGGTATATGATACTGGCCATACATTTCAAAGGCAATTTTAATGTATGCAAACTGAATAATTAAGTAACAATATGATATCTAGTAAAACTAAAAACACATATGATTTATTGTGTTAGAGTGTAGTAGTAGTGTTGTATTGCATAGTTGTTAGATGTGATATGCGAGAACGTGTAGAGATGTAGTTTTTTTGACCGTGTGTAGAGATGTAGTTTTTGAGGGCCTACAGAGAGAAAAGCGTAATACGGTCACCGAACTTCAGAATAAGCTGATTACGGTCACTATATACGTTTTGTGGTGATTATACGATCACTTGCTCATGGTTCAGCATCGGATTGCACTCTGTTGACCGGCCAAATAGTCTGCGTGGCACCATGTTGACTAGTTAAATTGACCATGTTCCTTGTGGGTCCCACCTGTCAGTTCGCATAGGGAAAAGGTCAGATAAACACAAATTCACGCAGGCGCGACAAGACTCCAACCTGTGCGCGGGAATCACCTGGTTGTGTATATGTCTGTCAGGGCCTGATATGTGCGCATGCACTTGTAGGTTGAGCACTTGAGCGTGAGAGTGTGTGTTGGTCGTGTGGTGTACTAGTGTGTGCATGCATGCGTGTGTGTGTGTGTGAGTGTTGCGTGCGTGCGTGGCTGCGTGTGTACGTGTGAGTGTTGCGTGCGTGCGTGGGTGCATGTGTTCGTGTGAGTGTTGCATGCATGCAGTTCGTGTGCATGCGTGCGTGTGTGTATAATCACCACACCAGCTCATGTGTGTTAAAACAGACGGCTCAGCATACCAATACAAGGCAACCTTGTCCGCTGTGCCCGCGGTCATGACTTCGAACCACCGTCCAATATGTTTTTGTCGTTTATTTTCATTCTTACTAGCAAGATGCCCGTGTGTTGCATGTAACATCAAGATGCATTTGTATGACTAGTTTATCTTGTGAGAGAAAAGGATGAGCGGGGGAAGGTCTTATTTGCAAATGTGGAGAGGTGTGTGGGTACCTTTTTGCAAAATTGCCGTAGTTTCTTTCCTATCCGTCAGATATAAATCGGACGGCCTATATTGCAGGATGGTAGGCACACCATCATCACCAACTTTGTTTTTTATAAGAGTGTATTTTATAAGAGTGTAGATGTAGAGTAGATACAAGCCGACAGGTGAGCCCGATGGTAGTGAGATAATGTGATGCAACACTAGAGGTGCCATGTGGAGCGTTTAACTGGTCAACTAGTCATGTCTTGAGCAAATAAAGAGTTGTACGGTGAGCCCATGACTGTATAATAACCACAAAATGTAAATGGTGACCGCAATGAGTGGATTCTGAAGTCCAAAGTACGTATCGTGCTTTCGCTTCAAATACAATGATCATCACTGTATATATCGCGAGAGAAAGATGAAACATGCATGAATGTGTTGGGGGCTTACTTTTAGAGGACCTGGAGATAGTTTGTGTGCGTACGTGAAAGGGGCGTAGAGGGGGGTATGCGATGGAGAGAGAGATGCTCTTCGTTTCTCTTTATTATGACTAACTTTATATATAGTATAAAAATATACAAATTCATAGTGCGGAATAAATATCATTGTGGGCACCATGCAATGCAAATTAGCGTTCATACTCCTCCATATAACTTTGTAATGTTGTATATATGTAGAAATTCTAAAATAATTTTTTTGCCACACTTTTATTCAAAAGGAATGTTGTATGTGAAATAAACGTGAAGAGAGGGCTTTTTAGATCAATGGGGTACATGATGTAACATGTGTAAATGTGTAGTTGATGCATTTGGCAGGGCCTAGAGAGGTATGTGTGTGTATTACGTATTCGAGAGAGGCATGGATAGAGGGGCCAGTGGGGGGGGGAGATAGCACGAGAAATGAGGGTGGTCTAGAGAGAGAGAGAGACGAATATGACGTCACGACGAGAGATTCCCTTGAGTGTGTATATGCAAGGGGGAGTGGATAGAGGCACCAAGAGAATTTTTTTTTGTGTGGTGTCTGTGTTGGTATGTGTGGGTGTGAGAAGATAACGAGACGTGGGGGCCTGAGGGTGTGTCACCGCGTGAGGTCCGGTGGGTCGAGGTGAGGCCCTTCGTTCGGTTCCGTCCTGCGCCACATTGGTCGGCCCGTGACGCATTTAAGGAGACCCATGGATGACTAGTCGTACAAGACAAAGATAGCATAATTGTGAAGGACTCTGTGTCCATTGACAAAGCCGGCTAGGATTTGTATCCCTAGGTTCTCGGACTAAGGTAACCCCTTTATCTCTGATATTACTATTCATCCAACCTAACATTAAGGGGCATCCTACAGAATGCTTTGCTAGAATCATACTCGTCGATTAGGAAGAGAGGTGTGAGACAATGCGTGAGAGACAGGCCTAAAGATTATGTGCGTACAGGAGACACGTAGGCAGCTGGTCTATGTATATAGAAAGGGTCGATGGGGATTGTGCATGTGTATGCTTGCAAGAGGAAGAATGCTTGTGATAAAGGTTAGTGAAAACAGTCGTAAATGGTTACGAGAGGGAGGGAGGGTTATACCGAGAGCATGTGTGCGAAAAAGACACCTCGGGAGAGAGTGTGTGAGCATGTGTGAGACACCACTGATGGAGAGTGAAACTACACGTAAAAGACTGCTGTACACATTAATTAAAGATATAAATTGTATCCAAATATTAGGATGGGATCATGATATTTGCAATTCGCGTAAGGAACGGTCATTGATCCATCAGACATCCAGGTTCTATCGAATTTGAGCATGTCTATGTTATTATTCGACACAATTGATCCACATAGTTAGTATTTTGAACTCCAGACAATGCATCGCTTTAGCAATCGAATATAAACGTGAGTATAGTTCATGTTGTGTGTGTAAAGCATATTATACATACGAAAGTTACACAATGGACATTTATAAATAGCTACCTATGAACTAGCATACATTTGAATTCAACCTAAGGTGGTTTAAAAAAATTGAATTCAACATGAAGTCCATTCAATTATTTGAATTTGATATCATGGCATTTGTAAACCATACCTAAACTATGGGGGTACCAATCTTTGCTCTGATTTTGTACATAATAGCATATGTAGTCGTGTACAAAATAGATTCAAATTTAGCTCCTCCATTCCAAAATAATCGTAGTTATAGGATTTTCAAGTGTCAAAATTTCAAAAGGATGCGGATAATTTAATGAGGTTTTCAAACATACAAGGTCAAATATAATGTTGTCTATTTAGGTCAATCCTCATAGTTCAAGAGTACTCTAAACGTGAATGCTTGTGTTTCAAAATTTCGAACGAAGCGCCAAAAGAGCCTCTACTCGCCCGAAACCGCGTGAGACCAATGTTTGGTAGTACAAGGAAATTACTTTTCTAATAACTCCGACCTGTGAAACCTACCGGCCCGACGTCCATAGGTCTAAACCGGGGTAGATTTGTAGCTTCATCTAGACGCCACGCAACCGCCTTCGAAAAGCATTCATACACAATGGCCGCCTAAGCACACATGCGCGCAGCCGAAATCGCTCCCGCCCACTATTTGGGATACCTGGGATTACTATCCTACCCCCGACCCGCAGTAGGTTCGAAATTTAAGAGGGGGGCAAAGTTTGTACTTTCCCCAAATTTCAAACAAGAGCGTCCCATCTTCTATTCAAAAAAGCCAACAACAAGCGCGTCCCAGACCGAAACATGGTTCTCCCCCCTCCCCCCCCTGCCCACCCGTCTGATTCCCCATTCGTACTCCATGGGCGCAAAGACTACCTCTCCACCAGCCGCGAAACCCCGGCGTCCTTCGTCCGCCACCCCATCCCACCCATCAACTGCCGCCCTCCTCCATCACGCCGGAGCCGATACACCGACGTCGTCGTCCACCACAACCTCAACTGCAACGCCCTCCACGGCTAGTAGTTGAAGCCGAGGCCGAGTTGTCCGTACCCAAGCCAGTTCAACCACGCCGTCCTGCGCCTCACCGCTGCCACTCCAACTTCGCCACCCTCCACCGCACCAGAGTTGTTCCTGCTACGCCGTCCTTCGCTGCCTCGGATCTGCTTCCCCTCCGCCGATATACGGCCACGGCAACACAGTCAACAATTTGGCCATGGGTTTGTCCAAGGATCCACGGTCCTCCAAAACATCGGTTCCCCCGGGACAAAAAAGAATATCATTGCGACATATGGAGGAGACCACACTGGCAACCGATAAGGGTACTCCTCTTCCCTTATTCGTGCAAATCTTATGTGTCTGCTTGCATGGTATTCATCCCACAGAAGACACTAGTTGATCGCTTCTTCTTTATACTAGATGTTCCTAGTAACTCGCGATGCACAAGGTTTCTCCTCATATGCTATTTAACCTTAGCTAGAGGTCTGTCGCCCTCCCTGAATTTCAATTCCTGGTCAGTTGATTCCCAATTAACGGAAGCATTCCCCGACGTAACAGGCGCTAGTCCGCCTGTTACGCTGGGGAAGCAACGCCTCAGTGTTTATCTTAGGGGCGTGTGGGGCCTAGAGCTACTGGCGCCCGATCTGGAGGTCGGCCGGGATTAAAGGGATGGCCTGGAGGTGCTGCCAAGCATGGCGGTGGTGTGAGGTTGAGGGGAGGGTGGGGCGATGAAGGCAGGGGTCTGGGCCGGTGGTCGCTGGTGGTTCGAGAAAGATCATCAACAGTGACTGGCGGGAGGTAGACGAAGGCCATCTGCCCGTTCCTTATAGATCGGACGGTTCATTAAAAAATTGACTGACCTATTTATTTTCAGTCGACTGTTATCTTGATATGACCACATGTGGTGGTGTGCTGGAGGAGTACTTGCATTTCCTGTGCTCTTATATTACAAAATCATACGGAGTAGAATCTAGTAATTTTGTTTGACATGCAATGTTGTAGAGCTATCATATGTCTCCTATCATTTACTTTTCAGCCACCTGCTATCTGCTACTTTTACAATGCACTAGTTCTGCACACACTTCACCCATACTCTCACTATTGTGTTTTTATGCAAGGGTATTTCAGAGTCTGCCTCGAGAGAAGCAGAAAAGAAAAGAGAGAAGTTGCTCCAACTTTCGATGCAGGTAAGCATGGCACGTTACAGCGCTATAAAGGGTGCAGTGTCAGCAGATGGAGATGGTAAACATAGCTCTGGAGTTGATGACCTCGCTCGCAATGAACCACCATCCCAGGTGCTTGCTTTAACTTCGCGGTGTCATATGTGGTTGCATGTTCCATATGGTGTCTAGCTTGTATTCGAAAGGCCGAAGTCGGTCTTTATTAAGATAAGGAAAGATATTTTTTACATGAACCACCATCCCGTGAGCACCAGAAGACAAATAGCTAGTCAGGGCACTGGCCGAGCCAGTGACAAGCCCAACAAAGACAGGCATCACCTGGAAGCCAACTAAAAAGCGCGATGGTGGGAAAGCAGCCCGCCTCCCACCAGGCTCTCAGGCCCTAGATGATCATGCTCACCACTCCAGTCGGATGTCTAGCTTGTATTGCTTCCAATTTGGTTAAATTGCATCTTCTTAGCTTACACATTATACCTTTGAATATGACATGCCTTTCTGTTTTTGGTACATACTAGTACATCTGTGTATTAACCATGTTCTTACATCAAACTAATGTTCTTGTGTATCCCTCATCAATCACTTATGATGAGGAAGTCAGGCAAGTGGACTACTCCTCATTTAAAGAATGCAGCGTCAGCCTCTCGACATGATTCTCAAGAAACATCAAGGCTAGATGAAGATAGTGAATGAACTCTGTAGTTGATTACCGCATTTCCCCTACACTAGCATCGCAGGTGCTTGTTCTAACTTGGCAGCGTGATATGTAGTTGCATGTTGCATAGCATATGGTGTCTAGATTGTAATTCTTCCAATCTGGTTAAACTGCATGTGCTATTCTTCTTAGCTTATACATTATACCTGTTAATGTGACATGCCTTCCTGTATTTAGTACATAGTACATCTGTCTATTAAGCATGTCCTTACATAAAACTATTGTTTTTTTGTATCCCGCATCAATCAATATGATGAGACACCTTTAGTATATGCAGTGCGATATTAGTTGCATCTTTCATATGATTTATAGCATGCGCTGCTTCTAATTTGTTGAAATTCCATTTATGATGGGACGCTTTTAACTTGGCAGAGTCATATTGGTTGCATCTTTCATGTGGTGTCTAGCTTGCATTGCTTCTTATTTGTTGGAATGTTTTCTGCTTAGTTTACACGAACAGTTGTGAACATGCCATGCCGTCCTATTTTTCATACATATTCCATCCTGGTATCATGTGTTTGCCTTACATAAAATTAGTGATTGTTAGTATCATGCATGAATGAGTTCTGAAGAGAGAATTTATTGCTTTTTCTTGTCGGTTTTACTTGACAATTCAAAATCAATAAAGCGGAAGTTAGCAAGGCAGCGGATAAAGGTGATCCTTCCAAACGGAGGGCCTCTACAGTTTCTACTCCTCCATCGCCCCCAAGATGATTTCCAAGACAGCACATGCATATACACTCAATGCACCATCACCGGTGCTCCCTCTAACTTGGCACTATTATATGTGGTTGCATGTTATGTGTGATGTCTAGCTTGTATTGCTTCTAATTATGTTGAATTCCATCTGCTTACTTTACACACTATACTTAAATAAGACACATGTTCCTGTTTCTAGAACATACAATATCTGTCTATCACACCATGTTCTTACATCAAATTACTATTGTTGCGTAACCTGCAACAATCACTTATCATAAGACACGTTTGACTTTGGAGTGTGATATAGGTTACATCTCGCATTCTTTTCTAGCTTGTACTACTAATTTGTTGAAATGGCACTTATGACGAGACAGTTTTAACTTGGTAGAGTGATATTCATTGCATCTTTCATATGGTGTCTAGATTTCATTGCTTCTAATTTTTTGAAATGCCTTCTCCTTAGTTTACACATCATAAGCTGTGAATATGCAATGGCACTAATGACGAGAGACCTCTAACTTGGTAGTGTGATGTTGTTTGCATCTTGCATATGATTTGTTTATTGTATTGCTTCACATTTGTTTAAACGCCATTTATGATGAGACACTGTTAACTTGGCAGAGCGATATTTGTAGCATCTTTCATATGGTGTCTACCTTCCATTGCATTGCTTCTAATTTAGTGAAATGTCTTCTGCTTAGTTTACACATCATAGTTCTGGTTATCTCTTCTGTCCTGTTTTTCGTACATATTACATCCTCCTATCATGTGGTTTTCTAACATCAAAGTTTAGTTCGTCTGTATCATGCATCAATTTGTTCTGAAGAAATAAATTCTTATTCGTTTTTCTTGTCGGCTTGACTTAACATGGCACAGAGAAAGAGGAAGAAACACAGAATGGCAGGCAATGGGAACCGGAAGAATCCTGCAGATTCTGCTGGTACTGATGGTTCAATAGAAGTTCAAAGTCCAGCGGAAAATTCTACAAACAGGGTACCCCATGCTACACAAGCTGCAGAAAAAGCCAAACAAAAACAAATAGTTGTCACCAAACAAGCAGATACAACCCTAGTTCTTGCAACACCTTCCACAGTACTACCAGATGCATGAGTTACTCGTGCGTCAACTGAGCTAGCAGCATGTTCCCAAGCTCCCTTGCCACCTGACACTACTTCCCGAGCACTCTTGACACAAGACGACTTGGCAAGATCAGATGAACCTTGTGAGCTTCAACAGCAAGAAGGTAGTTGCTGGAGTCAAGTTACAGTTGCATGCTTCTTTATATGTAGTCTCACAGTTTAATGTACACTAACACTTCCTATGTTCGTTGTTGGACTAGCACCTAGGCGCAAGAGGAAACAAACATCAGGGATAATGCTCGATAGGTTAACTAAATCTAGAGGAGGAAGAATGGAGATCCGTTTTGAGGCACGTTTAAAGAGGCCACGTGATGCTACAGAGTCAGCCAAGTTAGTATCAGAGGCAGCGGTTGCTGTTAGGTGTCATGTATGTATCCTCCCAACATGGATTCAGTACAGGAATGACAAAGACGAAACCCAGTTCAACACCTTCCTTGACCATTTAACTGTAAGTATGGTTATGTATGGAAACTAGTAATATCGTCTTGCTCTGTCCCATACTTTCTAGGTTGCTGATAATGAGACTCCCATAGTTTTCAACAAATGAGGTTCAAGTTGGATAGCCAAGATGATGCAACCAGACAAGCTTGCACCCATGTTTTCAAGTCTGCTCTGCGACAGTATCGGTATAACTTGAGGAAAACTCACTTTGAAGGCAAGGCTAACAATGAACTTTCCCAAACATCGCCAGTGGAAAATATATCGGATGAAGACTGGAGGGGCCTCGTTAAACACTGGTCTGATCCGAAATATTAGGTACATTATATATATGTGATCAGATCACATGTTGAAGTCCTATTTACGCATGTGCCACAACAATCTATCTTCTTGTAGGTGAACTGTTCAAAGAACAAGGCCAACCGTACGAAAATGAAATTCCAACAAACGACAGGATCTCGTAGCTATATTGCACACTGCGAGGCTCATGTAATTAACTGCTGTTTCACTCTTTTCACTGTATTATATTATCAGATCTATATTGACTTGTTCCAAATGCAGAGGAAAGCCCGCAAGGACCAAAAAGTACTTGAACCAAATGTTGTGGAAATCTTCAAGCACTGTTACACCAGCAAGAAGAAGGGCATGACTACACCAGTCAAAGCCGCTGTTGTAAGTCCTTAATCCTCATGCCTTTTAACTACTACTTACTCCGACTTGTGCCTTGAACTGCATGGTTTGCAGCCAATGCCTATTTCTCTTTTCAATTTTATACACAATTGTCTTAGTGTATCATTGCACCTTACAAGGTTTAAAAGAGAGGAGTGATGTTCCTTTGATCTTGACCTGTAATCTAGTTCCGTGCTGGACTTGCCCACACAACGTTACAATTGCCTGTTTGTCTGTTCTCAGTTGTTTTGTGATATGAATGATGTCATACTATGCTTACCGTATTATAAACTTCGTCTCTTTATCCTTAGCCCTCAATACAATGTGAAGAAATAGACAATACATTAGCGATGGTACATGGTCATATGTTTGGAACCTGGTTTTATTATGTACTTTGCAACAAAATACAACTAATATTTTACATGGGTTCACCAGAATAAGTTCTGTATATAGACCAAAGCTATTTTGTTTGGTTTTGCTGCCTCCTTAATATCTTCCATTCTGGTACTACTAATGTAAAACCTCAACTTTTCAGCGAGCTATGAAAAAAAGGGCGGAACTGCCACCTTTTGAAGGTGGCGAGGCAACTATAACCGCAATCTCAGCTCTTGCTGCAGTGGGTCAGTACATGTCCACTAACAGTGCCAAAAGCACGTTCTAGCGTAATACTGGGTTGGTTGTTAAGGAAATCTCGTCCAAACTGCCTCATGATCAAGATATGCAAGCTCAAAACAATGTTGTATCTGCGCTCCAGACACAAGTCCATTCCCTAACAGAGACCCTTTGTGAAACAAGGAGAGACATTGTTCGATGTTGTAAAGATATGCATGGTTTTGAAACCAGACTATCAGACATTTGCTATGTTGTTCAGGAGCCTAGGAGAACTGAAGGCGAAGGTTATGGTGCTCCATCAGACAATACAACATGAAAACATAACAGTCAGGTCAAATGAACTGAGCTTCTGAACTTCTGGTGGTGCATTTATCTGCTAGACTGTTAACTTTTATGCCAACCTTCCTTTTGTTTTATAGTTGTAATTTGTTTTGGTGCAATACAAAATTTGTTCTTAACGTGCAGCCACCGGCTGAAGAAAACAGCAAGCCATTTTTTATAGTGTAGGGTGTTCCGTATATTTGCACTAGTGGCGAACTTTGATGCCCAGTGGATGTAATATGTGTAATAGCCGTGATAGCCTAGCATAAGTTGCTTGCTTATTTATTTCCTTATTGTCTTGTTTATTTGTTTTCTTGTAGTCAGTGCAGTTCTTTTTCCGCGGTTTGCTAGTGGCCGCAATAACCTATTTTTCAAAACTAGGCCACAATAACCATGGGCTACATATTTACTGTAGTTAACATGGGCCTCCTACGGGCCGTAGAAACAATGGGCCTTCTAAGGGCCGTAGAAACAATGGGCCTTCTACGGGGCGTAGAAACAATGGGCCTTATACGGGCCGTAGACACAATGGGCCTTCTACGGGTTGTATGATCGGTTGGCCAAACATGGGCCAATAACAGACCACATTATGGCCGTAAATGGGCTAGAGTTGAAATCGTCCGTTCATGGGCCGACCATAACGGGCCGTCATTAATCGGACGTATTTGATGACGCTATGAAAATGGCCCAACGTATTAATAGGCCACAAACGTGCCGACTGTAACCGTAGGATGAATTTGGCCCACAAGCAGAAAAATGACAGTAACGGGTCGTAACTAAACGAATGCTGGAAATGAGCCCAAGAATAAATGGGCCCTGAGAAGGCTGAAAGGTAACATGGGCTGGAAATGGCCCAATGGTAATGGGCCGTTAATGGGTATAAAGTGATACACTGTTCATTACGGACCAATTTTACCATGGGCCGTTAATGGGCCGAGAGTTACTAAGGGCCTCATATGGGCCGAAAGGCATCATGGGCCATACATGGGCCAGAAGTTAAAACGGGCTGGAATTATATTGGACGGCCTAGATGACGCTACTGGGCCTAATTCAGATAGGCCGTAAACGGGCCCTGGGTTAGCGGGCTGTAAATGGGCTATATGCGAACATGCCATTAACAGGCGTGCCATGGGCCGGCCCGCCACCTTTTGACCAAGTCAAACGGGTCGGCCTTTTCACAGGAATGGGCCTCTGTTGGGCCGTGCCATGTGTCGACGTATCATAGGTGCTTTGGGTCCAATGAGTGGATGACATCTGTCCAAATGGTGACCCAACACGTGTTTCCTCCAGCCAATGATGATTTTACACGTGGAAAATCCCCATTGGTCGGGGCTGTTAACGGGTTATCGGATCCAAAACCGGACCCGATAGCTTAACGGCATTTTGTTACGGTGGATGCCACGTGTCGGTCACCCTTGACGAAAGCACTTCTGTGACGCGTGATTTATTGTCATGGAAGTGGACACTTCCGTGATGATAATTTTGGTAATGTCATGGAACACTTCTATGACAGCACAGGTATGACTATCTTGATTCTGTCATAAAATCATCATGGATGTACATGCATGACAGAAAACGTGACCTACTGTGACAAATACTTATCATCATGGAAGTGTATTTTTTTGTAGTGCAAGCCATAGAGAATAAATGGATCTTCAAGAAGAAGACTGACGCAAACGGTAATGTTACTGTCTACAAAGCTCGACTTGTTGCAAAAGGTTTTCGGTAAGTTCAAGGAGTTGACTACGATGAGATTTTCTCACCCGTAGCGATGCTTAAGTCCGTCCGAATCATGTTAGCAATTGCCGCATTTTATGATTATGAAATTTGGCAAATGGATGTCAAACTGCATTCCTGAATGGATTTCTGGAAGAAGAGTTGTATATGATGTAACTAGAAGGTTTTATCGATCCAAAGGATGCTAACAAAGTGTGCAAGCTCTAGCGATCCATTTATGGACTGGTGCAAGCCTCTCGGAGTTGGAATAAACGTTTTGATTGTGTGACCAAAGCATATGGTTTTATACAGACTTTTGGAGAAGCCTGTATTTACAAGAAAGTGAGTGGGAGCTCTATAGCATTTCTAATATTATATGTGGATGACATATTGTTGATTGGAAATGATATAGAATTTCTAGATAGCATAAAGGGATACTTGAATAAGAGTTTTTCTATGGAAGACCTCGGTGAAGCTGCTTACATATTGGGCATCAAGATCTATAGAGATAGATCAAGACGCTTAATTGGACTTTCACAAAGCACATACCTTGATAAAGTTTTGAAGAAGTTCAAAATGGATCAATCAAAGAAAGGGTCCTTTCCTGTGTTACAAGCTGTGAAATTGAGTCAGACTCAATGCCCGACCACTGCAGAAGATAGAGAGAAAATGAAAGTCATTCCCTATGCTTCAGCCATAGGTTCTATCATGTATGCAATGTTGTGTACCAGACATGATGTGTGCCTTGCTATTAGTATAGTAGGGAGGTACCAAAGTAATCCAGGAGTGGATCACTGGACAGCTGTCAAGAACATCCTGAAATACCTGAAGAGGACTAAGGATATGTTTCTCGTTCATGGAGGTGACAAAGAGCTCGTTGTAAATGGTTACGTCGATGAAAGCTTTGACACTGATCCGGATGACTCTAAGTCACAAACCGGATACGTATTTATATTAAACGATGGAGCTGTCAGTTGGTGCAGTTCTAAGCAACGCGTCGTGACGGGATCTACGTGTGAAGCGGAGTACATAGCTGCTTCGGAAGCAGCAAATGAAGGAGTTTGGATGAAGGAGTTCATATCCGATCTAGGTGTAATACCTAGTGCATCGGGTCCAATGAAAATCTTTTGTGATAATATTGGAGCAATTGCCTTGGCGAAGGAATCCAGATTTCACAAGAGAACCAAGCACATCAAGAGATGCTTCAATTCCATCCATCGTCAAGTGGCGGAGGGGGACATAGAGATTTGCAAGATACATACGGATCTGAATGTTGCAGACTCGTTGACTAAGCCTCTCTCACGAGCAAAACATGATCAGCACCAAGACTCCATGGGTGTTAGAATCATTACTATGTAATCTAGATTATTGACTCTAGTGCAAGTGGGAGACTGAAGGAAATATGCCCTAGAGGCAATAATAAAGTTGTTATTTATATTTCCTTATATCATGATAAATGTTCATTATTCATGCTAGAATTGTATTAACCGGAAACTTAGTACATGTGTGAATACATAGACAAACATAGTGTCCCTAGTATGCCTGTACTTGACTAGCTCATTAATCAAAGATGTTTAAGTTTCCTAGCCATAGACATGTGTTGTCATTTGATGAGCAGGAGCACATCATTGGAGAATGATGTGATGGACAAGACCCATCCGTTAGCTTAGCACTACGATCGTTTAGTTTATTGCTATTGCTTTCTTCATGACTTATACATGTTCCTATGACTACGAGATTATGCAACTCCCGGATACTAGAGGAACACTTAGTGTGCTATCAAACGTCATAGGTTGACTGGGTGGTTATAAAGATGCTCTACAGGTGTCTCCAATGGTGTCTGTTGGGTTGGCATAGATCGAGATTAGGATTTGTCACTCCGAATGTCGGAGAGGTATCTCTGGTCCCTCTCGGTAATGCACATCACTATAAGCCTTGCAAGCAATGTGACTAATGAGTTAGTTGCGGGATGATGCATTACGGAACGAGTAAAGATACTTGCCGGTAACGAGATTGAACTAGGTATGAGGATACCGACGATCGAATCTCGGACAAGTAACATACCGATGACAAAGGGAACAACATATGTTGTCATGCGGTTTGACCGATAAAGATCTTCGTAGAATATGTAGGAGCCAATATGATCATCCAGGTTCTGCTATTGGTTATTGATCGGAGATATGTCTCGGTCATGTCTACAAAGTTCTCGAACCCGTAGGGTCCGCACTCTTAACGTTTGATGATGATCGGTATTATGAGTTTATGTGATTTGATGTACCGAAGGTTGTTCGGAGTCCCGGATGAGATCACGGACATGATGAGGAGTCTCGAAATGGTCGAGACATAAAGATTGATATATTGGACCATGTTATTCGGACACCGAAAGTGTTCCGGATAGTTTCTAATAAAACCGGAGTGCCTGAGGGTTACCGGACCCCCCCCCCCCCCGGAAGTTATGGGCCTTAGTGGGCCTTAGGGGAGAGAGAGGGCCGCAGCCAAGAGGTTCCACCCCCAAGGGGAGTCCGAATAGGACAAGGGGGCGCGGCCCCTCTTTCCCTCTCCCTCTCCATATCCTTCCTTCTTCTCCTAGTTGGACTAGGAAAGGGGGGAACCTATTCCTACTTGGAGTAGGATTCCCCCCTTGGGCGCGCCCCTTGTGGCCAGCCGGCCTCCTCCTCCCCTAATTTATATACGGGGGAGGGGGCACCCTATAGAGACACAAGTTGATCTTTAGCCGTGTGCGGTGCCCCCTCCACAGTTTTACACCTCGGTCATATCGTCGTGGTGCTTAGGCGAAGCCCTGCGCCGGTAACTTCATCATCACCGTCACCATGCCGTCATGCTGACGGAACTCTCCCTCGTCCTCAGCTGGATCTAGAGTTCGAGGGACGTCATCGAGCTGAACGTGTGCAGATCGTGGAGGTGCCGTGCGTTCAGTACTTGATCGGTTGGATCGCGAAGACGTTCGACTACATCAACCGCATAACTTAATGCTTCCGCTTTCGGTCTATGAGGGTACGTGGACACACTCTCCCCGCTCGTTGCTATGCTTCTCCTAGATAGATCTTGTGTGATCGTAGGAAATGTTTTGAAATACTATGTTCCCCAACACAGTAATCGTAGCGACGTGGCATCATCAACAGGGGGTCATTGTAGCTTAATTATCAGGGTGTCGCAAGGGAGTAGTCCTCCCTCGGGGCTGAGGGTATGTACCAGTAGCTATGTGTTGTATCTCTCTCTCTCTCTCGTGTTCTTGAGATGGGACGATCTTGATGTAACACAGACTTTGTTGACATAGATGAATCATATGGAGTTTTTCCCCTCTCTATCTTCTTGATGAAGTTAGTTTTCCCTTTGAAGTTTTCTTATCGGATTGAGTCTTTAAGGATTTGAGAGCACTTAATATGTGTTTTGCATGAGGATATCTGTAGTGACATTGGGATATCTAATTGAGTTACTTGATGTATATTATTGTGATCAACTTGCGGGTTCCGTGACTTTAGGGCCTATGCATAGGGGTTGGCACACATTCTCATCTTGACTCTCCGATAGATATTTTGTGGCACTGCTTGGGAATCAAATAGATAAATCTAAAATTGTGTGATGCTTATCGTATAACCAAACCCACGGATATTTGCGGTGACATTGTAATATCTAGGTGACATTAGGGCTTTGGTTGATTTGCATCTTAAGGCGTTATTCTAAAGAATAGCTTTGTGGTGGTTTCGTGCCCAATAACAATTTCTATACAACAAGTAATTTTAGAGTGAACTCTACACCGCACTTGAGGGATTTGCATATGATTCAACTATGTCTAACATTGTTGGGAGATCACACTAGTGAAAGTACGGACCCTAGGCCTTGTTTTCAAGCATTGCAATACCGTTTGTGCTCTATTTTATCAATTGCTACCTTGCTGCTTTTATTTATTCAGATTATAAAAATACATATCTACCATCCATATTACACTTTTATCACCATCTCTTCGCCAAACTAGTGCACCTATACAATTTTCCATTGTATTGGGTGTGTTGGGGACACAAGAGATTTCTTGTATTTGGTTGCAGGGTTGTTTGAGAGAGACCATCTTCATCCTACGCCTCCCATGGATTGATAAACCTTAGGTCATCCACTTGAGGAAAAATTGCTACTGTCCTACAAAACTCTGCGCTTGGAGGCCCAACACGAGTCTACAAGAATAAAGTTGTGTAGTATACATCAAGCTCTTTCCTGGCGCCATTGCCGGGGAAGTGAGTGCATGAAGGTATATCTTTAGATCTTGCAATTGAATCTTTTAGTTTCTTGTTTTATCACTAGTTTGGTTTTATAACAGAAAACTGCAAAAAAATGGAGATTGCGTTACCTCAGGTTGTTCTTTATCTTTATAATGTCTATCTTGAGAGTAAGGATTCCGATAATTGTGCTCAATTGCTAGAGAAAGAATTCAACAAAATTTATGGCATAAAAACATTGGATGATGGGCATGACTGCAATATTGCTAGTATGAATTCTTTGATTATCCATGATGTTAATGATGATTGCATTAGTCATGACAATGATGTCTCCTATAAGAATGTCAATTTTTGTGGAGTGGATTGGGAGTGAAAATGCACACCAAAAAGGGAAGATTGATTTTGTAAGAAGCATAAATATTTAGAAACGAAAAAGTTGCAAGAGAGGCCAGATGATTGTGCTGAAAGATTTAATTTTTCTCGCCATCCTTGTGAACTTTGCAATGAACGTGGTCATTTAAATCTCCAATGCAAATTGTTTCATGATCAAATTGTATCCAAAAATTGTGATAACTTGATTACCCTTGAGCATCATAAAGAGCTTAGTCTTCTTTTGGGGTATGAAGAAATGAAACTTATAACTGAGGGTATTCCAAAATTTAATCTCAAGAGATTTCTTGATTTTGATCTAGAGGAAATTTATATGTTTTGTGTAGTAAATTGCATTGAGAATCCTTATGTTGCCAACTATCTAAGGACAAGAAAACAAATAGAATATGAAGAGAGTATTAATGAAAGGGAAAATATTTCCCAATACCCTCCTAGTGTTTATCATGATGAATCAGGTAACGAGGAGGAGCTTCCTATCCAATCAATCTCTTCAACAAGAAGCTCAAAAAAATTGATTAAACCCATATGTGAGGTGGGGAAGAAAAAAGGGAAAAGAAGGAGAAGTATAGGTAAAAAGGTAACTCTTCCAAGTAATATTGCTCCCATCACCATTGTGCCTCATGAAAATGAATCACATATGTTGATGGAAGATGATGATATTGAGTATGATTTTGTGATGCCTACTACTTGTTGTAATGATTATGATTGGGAAGACAATGATATCTCTTATGATCTTGAAAATCTTTTTAGCACTTGCTTGGAAGAATATGATAATAATGTTTGCTATACTATTGGTTCCATTCATGCTATTGATAAGAATGATTGTGATGGTATGCAAAACCACAAGCTTGGGGATGCTATGTTTGATGAGTATGAAATGTTTGAAGATTTATTTGCTGGAAATAATGCTTGTCCTAAGCTTGGGGATGCTTTGCGTAATGAATATGATCCTTTGATTCCTTCTACTTTCGATAAGAAAATTTATTATGATGATAGCATGCCTCCTATTTATGATGATCACAATGATGAAAGCGGAATTTAATAGGTCATGACTTTATTTAGTGATACATCCACTATTTTGGAAGAGGTTTCAATTGACTATGACAATAAAGTTGCTATCTATGATGATTATTATGATGACATGTGTGCCATAAAGAGTAATAAATCTTCTATGCTTGTGCATCATGAAAAGAGTGTTGTATGTGGTGGTTATATTGTTGAATCCATTCATTATGTTTCTGAAAATTATTATGAGAGAGGAACATATGCTCTTACATATCTCAATAATATCAAGTTTCTTCTCTCTGTGTTGATTGTTTTGAAGTTGTACTTGTTTTGCCTTCATATGCTAGTTGGTTCTTGTTCTCATGGATTGCTTGCTCACAAAATCCCCAAACATAGGAAGTGGGTTAGGCTTAAATGTGTTTTATATATGCTTCATGATGCTATCCTCATATTTCAATTCTTATCTTTTATGCGAGCATCATTGAAATTATCATGCCTAGCTAAAAGGCCTTAAAGAAAAGCGCTTGTTGGGAGACAACCCAACATTTACCCATATTGTTTTAGTGTGTTCACATGATTATGCTACTGCATTAATCATGTTTTATTGCTTTTGTTTCAATAAAGTGCCAAGTAAAGCCTTTGGGATAATGTGGATGATAGTCGACTTGAATCTGTGCAAAAACAGAAACTTTTGCGCTCAGTCCAGGAATTTTGAAAATTCACTGGAATGTGATTTTGATCTGAATTTATTAAAGGTGATAGATATAGAAATTATCTACGTTGTACTAATTTTTTAGAATTTTTGGAGTTACAGAAGTATGGTTGGAGTACAGATTAATTCAGAGTGTTCTGTTTGTGACAGATTCTGTTTTCAATGCATAGTTTGCTTGTTTCCTAGTTTCTATGGATAATATTGCTCAATATAAATTGTGGAAATGATAGGCTACCGTAGGTATTGTGTGAGAACAACTATGAATCTTTTCTTTGACAGTACCAAAGTGAATGGTTTGCTCTTTATCATACTAACCTATCTCACGAAGTTCCGTTAAGTTTTGTGTGATTGAAGTTTTGATGTTTTGGGTGAGATGTCGATATGAGGAGAATAAGGAGTGACAAGTGCCTAAGCTTTGGGATGCCCAAGGCACCCCAAGGTAATATTCAAGGAAGATCCAAGCAACTAATCTTGGGGATGCCCCGAAAGGCATCCCCTCTTTCGTCTCCAACATTATCGGTAACCTTACTTTGAGCTATATTTTCATTCATCACATGATATGAGTTTTGCTTGGAGCGTCATTTTATTTTGCTAGGATTTGCTTGCTATTATTTAAAATAATGTTTTGCATCTTTTACTTCAATAAAAGTGTCAAGGATAGCTTTCCACATCCTTATTCTACAAGTATATGAGTTGCTGTTTTAAAACAGAAAGTTTATAGATGTTGCAAAAATTCCCGAGAGAAGTCAGAATGTGATAAAATGTTGAAACTTTTTGCATAGTAAGCTATAATAAATTTTCTACAGTGTGGAAATTTTTCAGAATTTTTGGAGTTAGGGAAGTATGATGAATCTTGTATTCTTTACAGACTGTACTGTTTTGGCAGATTGCTGTTATGGTTGCATTGTTTGCATATGATTGCTTGTTTAATGATTCTATTTGAGGATAGGAGTATTAAATATGCAGAGGCATTTAGTATGCAATGTCAAATAATAATTTTAGTGATTTGCTACAGTAGAGAATGATAAGGTTTTGCATTGATTTATACTAACTTATCTCACGAGTTCTTGTTGAGTTTTGTGTGGATGAAGTTTTTGAGATTTAGGGAAACCGTGATATGAGAGGAATTAAGGAGACACAAAAGCTCAAGCTTGGGGATGCCCAAGGCATCCCAATTTAATATTCCAAGAAGTCTCAAGCATCTAAGCTTGGGGATGCCCCGGTAGGCATCCCACCTTTCTTCTTCAACAATTATTGGTTAGCATCGGTTGAGACTAAGTTTTTGCTTCTTCATATGATGTGTGCTATCCTTAGAATGTCATTTTTTCTTGGTGTTTTAATAAAATACTTAGATCTGAAACTTTTAAATAAGAGAGAGTCTTCAAATAGCTACACATTTACTTAAATACTCATTTGATCTTCACTTATATCTTTTTGGAGTAGTTTGTCAATTCTTTCATGCTTCACTTATATTATTTTCAGAGATGAAAATTTTTATGCTCATGTTCTTCACTTAAATTTGTTTGAGCTTGTCAAAAATCAATTGGAACATATGAAACTAGTCCCAAAGTGATAGATATTCAAGAGGGATATAATAAAAACTTTCATGAAGATCATTGGACAAAATAAACTTGATTCTTTGTAATAGTTTTGAGATATGACGATAGTGATATGTGAGTCATGTTGATGAGCAATGATGCTTTAGCAAGAATATTGGTGTTAAGGTTTGTGATTCCCTATGCAAGCACGACAATCAATAATTACGCAAGGAAATTACATCCTACTTGTGGTGCATTATTCGGTGTTAGTTATGCTTAATGCTCGCTTATGAGATTTTTTGTTTCTTGGTTGGATGCTTCTCGATCTTTTGCTAGCCTTCACTTGCACTAAGTATGATCACTACTTGTGCATCCAAATCCTTAAACCCAGTTTTGCCATATGAGTCCACTATACCTACCTATATGCGGTATTCTTTTGCCGTTCTAAGCAAATTTGTATGTGCCATCTCTAAGTTTCAAAATAAATTTCTCTTTTGTGTGCTCGTACCACTCATGAAACATTAGGGGGTGGCTGATATTTTTCCATGCTAGATGTGTTATTCTCAAGATGAGTGTTTATTCACTTGTCATTGCACGAGATTACGACAAAGGTATTAGGGATGCCCAGTCCCGAAATGAAAAATGAATTTACTTTATGTTGTCAAATAATAAATTCCTTGGAAAGTGTTGGTATGGACGACACCCGTGGATTCGGTTAGCCGTGGAATGTGAAAGTATGGTGAAAAAGGAATAAACTTTATTTTCTGTTTGGGAACCGCCTATGATATATCTAGCATGGATAGTATTGGGAACTACTCAATCGTTTTCGTTGACAGGAAAAGCATGCCACCCAAAATGTTTTATCTCTATCTTTTTGCTTTGAGCTCTGGCACCTCTACAAATCCTTACTTCCCTCTGCGAAGGGCCTTTCTATTTACTCTATGCAATTTTTATTTTTATTTGAGTCTCCATCTTCTCTTATAAAGCACCAACTAAGGGGCACTATGATCGTACTTGAGCATTTGGTGTAGCTAATATGCGAGTGTGTTTCACGAATGGATCAATGATTGAGCATAATGGGCTAGGGATAACTTGCTTTAGTATTGATATTTTGAAAGACATGGTTGCTTGTTGATATGCTTGAGTATTGAAATCTTCATGTCAAAACTAGACTATTGCTTTGAACCATATAGAAGTCCACATGTTCATGCTAAAAAAAGAAAAGAATATGTGATGCACATGATATGTAGCATTCCACATCAAAAATTCGGTTTTTATCATTTACCTACTTGAGGACGAGCAGGAATTAAGATTGGGGATGCTGATACGTCTCCAACGTATCTATAATTTTTTTATTGTTCCATGTTGTTATATTATCATTCTTGGATGTTTTACAATCATTTTATAGCAACTTTATATCATTTTTTGGGACTAACCTATTGACATAGTGCCCAGTGCCAGTTCCTGTTTTTTTGCTTGTTTTTTACATCGCAGCAAATCAATATCAAAGGGAGTCCAAATGCAGCGAAACTTTTTGGAGATATTTTTTGGACCAGAAGACATTAAGTTGGCCAGAGAAGCACCTGGGGGGTGCTCGAAGGGGGGCACAACCCACCTGGGCACGCCTCTTTGCTCTATAAATGCCCAAATATTCCAAAAACCCTAGGGGAGTCAACGAAATTTTGTTCCAGTTGCTGCCAGTTCCAGAACCACGAGATCCAATCTAGAGCCCTTCTTCGGTGTCCATCTTCATCATCCCCGCGCCCACCATGATGAGGAGGGGGTAGTCCTCCCTCAGGGCTGAGTGTATGTACCAGTAGCTATGTGTTGTATCTCTCTATCTCGTTCTTGAGATGGAACGATCTTGATGTAACGCGGGCTTTGTTGACATAGATGAATCATATGGAGTTTTTCCCCTCTCTATCTTCTTGATGAATTGAGTTTTCCCTTTGAAGTTTTCTCATCGGATTGAGTCTTTAAGGATTTGAGAGCACTTAATATGTGTTTTGCATGAGGATATCTATAGTGACATTGGGATATCTAATTGAGTTACTTGATGTATATTATTGTGATCAACTTGTTGGTTCCGTGACTTTAGGGCCTATGCATAGGGGTTGGCACACGTTCTCATCTTGACTCTTCGATAGATATTTTGGGGCACTCCTTGGGAATCAAATAGATGAATCTGAAATTGTGTGATGCTTATCGTATAACCAAACCCATAGATATTTGCGGTGACATTGGAATATCTAGGTGACACTAGGGCTTTTATTGATTTGCATCTTAAGGTGTTATTCTAAAGAATAGCTTTGTGGTGGTTTCGTGCCCGACAACAATTTCTATACAACAAGTATTTTTGGAGTGAACTCTACACCGCACTTGAGGGATTTGCATATGATTAAACTATGTCAACGTTGTTGGGAGATCACACTAGTGAAAGTATGGACCCTAGGCCTTGTTTTCAAGCATTGCAATACCTTTTGTGCTCCGTTTTATCAATTGCTACCTTGCTGTTTTTATTTATTCAGATTATAAAAATATATTTCTACCATCCATATTACACTTTTATCACCATCTCTTCGCCGAATTAGTGCACCTATACAATTTTCCATTGTATTGGGTGTGTTGGGGACACAAAAGATTTCTTGTATTTGGTTGCAGGGTGTTGGGGAACGACACCTATGGGATCCCGGGGAATCCCTTCTATGGTTGGCGGGGGCGTGGGGCTGCGCAAAGAGCAGGTCTAGCGATCAGCGCGAGGGATTTTTACCCAGCTTCGAGCCGCAAATGATGCGTAAAACCCTAGTCCTACTTATCTGTGTTTATCTTGTGTTCTTCAGTTCTTGAACTAGCTACTATGCGTGCCCAGTCCAAAAAGTCTGAATCCTTCAACAGTACGCCTCGCGCCTCCTTTTATATGTCAAAGGGGTCGCCACAGTGGCACACAGGAGGTGGAAAGTATCTACAGTGTATGGGTTTATCGACTGATACCGTAGGAAAAACGCATTTAATGCGCTGTCTACGTGCCCTGTTGCTTTATCGGGGACGGCAACAGAGCTCATCCCGTCCATTATCGCCTCGCCTTGCTTCGACGCGTGTCCAAGCTGATGAGGCATGCAGCGCCATGCTGACTGGTTGGTTGTTGTGCTGGTGCGGTGACAGGGCCTTCACGAAGATCTGCATGCCACCACGCTAGTGCTTGACTAGTTAGCTTAGAAGCAGCATGCTGCCACGCAGGCGCTTGCCTAGTTGGCGGGCTGGTTTCCGTGTCGGGACGGCCACGGGGCAGCAAAACTTTGGCAATTGTGGGCCTGGCCGCGGCCCCGCAGATGCCCCCGGCAAGGGTCGTGTCGGGTTCTCACGGCCGTCCTCGACAAGGATCTTGCCGGGGGTCTTCGTCTTCTGGTCCTTATCTAGACTCGCAGGCCTTTGGTCTTAATGTTGTCGATGGTGTCAGAACTCTCAGGCTTAAGAGTGGCGGCCTTGCCGGTGTTGGGCAAGTCGCCCTGGCAAGGCTCTTGCCAGGGTTATGTAGGCCGCGCCGGCAAGGGTGTTGCCAGGGGAAGTCCATCTTGCCCTTTTACTCTTCATGCCTCTGGCTTGGGTGTTGATCCATGCCGCGGGAGAGACACTCCCCGCGCGGTAGTAGTGTTTGCCGGCGAAATGATTGCTGGGCGTTGTTGAGCACTATCATGGCCCATCTTTAGAGGTTAGTGGGACCCTGGTTCTCATTACACTAACACAGCCCCCGGGCCCAGCTTCAGCGGAGATCTCTAAGAGCTCGACACTGGAGTTGGGGCCAAATTTTTCATGGGTCATGATAGTGTTTAACCACATTTCCCAAAAAAAGTTGCTTCCAAAGGCGTTGGTCAGCCCCTGAGTCTGCTTCCATGGAAATTTTCTGGCAGAGAACTCTACAGATCTTGATGCTAGAGTGTGGTTTTGTTTCCTTTCTTGCTCCCGGCAAGGCTGTTGCCGGGAAGTCTTATGTTTTCAGCGGAGACTTTTGACGTTCTCGACACCAGCTTCCGGCAAGCTTGTCACCTGGAAGGCTTTTATCTTCAACAGAGAACTTTGATGTTCTCGATGCCTGATTTCAGTGGAGAACTCTGGAGTTCTTGACGCTGCCGGGAAGGCTCATCGTGAAGAACTTCGTCGTCCTTGACACCGGCTCCCGGCAAGATCGTTGCCGGGAAGGCTTATGGCGAAGAATCTTCGTCGTCCTTGACACCGGCTCCCGGCAAGATCGTGGCCGGGAAGGCTTATGGCAAAGAACTTCGTCGTCCTTGACACCGGCTCCTGGCAAGATTGTTATCGGGAAGGCTTATGGAGAAGAACTTCGCCATTCTTGACACCAGGAAGACTGGTCCTAAGGGCGTTGCCAGCCCTCGGGCCATAACTGCGTTTAAATATGACAAGTAAATTAGTATTCGAATTGCGCTTAACTCACTTGTAAATTTTGACTTCCACTAAATATTCCCTATGCCTGCTGGAATGCTTTCCGGTGCATATGATCCAGTCAATAGCGCTAGAGGGAACGGGCCCTTAGCAGCTACTCGGGAACGTCACCCCCCGGAAAGGTTTGCCTTCCTAGTTCTAGCGCAGCTGCACAAGTTGCCGAGCGGACTCGAGGCAACTCGGAGCGCAACTAGCCCCGAGAAGGTTCCTTAGCATACGGGTTTATGCAGAAATCACAAATAAATAAAAAACTTGTTAAGTCTTTTCCTTAAATGGCTAAATTTTTGCACAACTATTCCCTACGCTTGCCGGAATACCGCCTGGTTACACACGTTCTAGTCAATGGCGCTTAGGATCGGATCCTAGTTAGCAGCCGAAAGAGAATGCTGCATTCCCAGGGGCTTAACACTTTGAAAATAAACACGACTGCATAGGCGTTGCTAGGCGGACCTGAACAACCCAGAGCGCAGAATATTCCAAAAGTGCTCCTTTGCGCACATGTTATGTGCAAAAATGTCATTAAGGATAAGAGTATGCAACAGGGGGTAATTAAAGTTTTGGAACCTAGCTTCCTCTGAATTGTGATGATGGCGAAGAATACGCCATTGTTGGTGAAGAAATTTGTCCGGGGGGTCGCGGAAGATGACTGCCTCCAGCATCTCCATCGCCCGCTCTTGCTGCAGTGGGCACGGCGACCACGCCGCCTGCGCCGGTCGTGCCTACCGCAGTAGTCGCACCGTCTGCGGCGCTAGAGCCGCCCGCATCACCCGCGGGCGTGTGTGAAGGAAGCTTGGACATGGAAGGCTTCATCATCATGGAGCCCTTTTTCTTGGGCGCCATGGAAGGTGATGATGATGATCTTGAAGAAAATGACGCTCTAACCGCTAGATCTGGTTTGCGCAACCTCAGACCCCTACCTGGCGTGCCAAAGATGTTGGGTAAAAACACCTATGGGATCTCGGGGAATCCCTTCTACGGTTGGCGAGGGCGTGGAGCTGCGCAAAGAGCAAGTCTAGCGAGCAGCGCGAGGGGATTTTTACCCAGGTTCGGGCCGCAAATGATGCGTAAAACCCTAGTCCTGCTTGTCTCTGTTTATCTTGTGTCCTTTAGTTTTTGGACTAGCTGCTATGTGTGCCCAGTCCGAAAAGTCTGAATCCTTCCACTGTACGCCTCGGGCCTCCTTTTATATGTCAAAGGGGTCGCCACAGTGGCACACAGGAGGTGGAAAGTATCTACAGTGTACGAGTTTATCGCCTGACACCGTAGGACAAACGCATTTAATGCTTTGTCTATGTGCCCTCTTGCTTTATTGAGGACGGCAACAGAGCTTGTCCCGTCCGTTGCCGCCCCGCCTTGCTTCCACGCGCGTCCAAGATGACGAGGCATGTAGCGCCATGTTGGTTGGCTGGTTGCCGTGCTGGTGTGGTAATAGGGCCTTCACGAAGATCTGCATGCCACCACGCAGGTGCTTGACTAGTTGGCTTAGAAGTAGCATGTTGCCACGCAGGCGCTTGCCTAGTTGGCGGGCTGGTTTCCGCATCAGGGCGGCCGCAGGACGGCAAAACTTTGGAAGGTGCGGGCCTGGTCGCGGCCCCCATAGATGCCCCCGGCAAGGGTCTTTCCAGGGTCTCGCAGTCGTCCCCGGCAAGGATCTTGCCGGGGGTCTTCGGCCGTCCCCGGCAAGGATTTTTCCGGGGGTCTTCGTCTTCTGGTCCTTATCTAGACTCGCAGGCCCTTGGTCTTAATGTTGTCGATGGTGTCAGAACTCTCAGGCTTAAGAGTGGCGGCCTTGCTGGTGTAGAGCAAGTCTCCCCGGCAAGGCTCTTGCCGGGGTTATGTAGGCTGCCCCGGCAAGGGTGTTGCCGAGGGAAGTCCATCTTGCCCTTTTGCTCTTCATGCCTCTGGCTTGGGTGTCGATCCATGCCGCAGGAGAGACGCTCCCCGCGCGGTAGTAGTGTTTGCCGGTGAAATGATAGTCGGGCGTTGCTGAGCACTGTCATGGCCCATCTTTAGAGGTTAGTGGGACCCTGGTTCTCATTACACCGACACAGGGTTGTTTAAGAGACACCATCTTCATCCTACGCCTCCCACGGATTGATAAACCTTAGGTCATCCACTTGAGGGAAAATTGCTACTGTCCAACAAAACTCTGCGCTTGGAGGCCCAACACGAGTCTACAAGAATAAACTTGGGTAGTAGACATCAACATTTAGTATGCAATGTTAAATTATAATTTTAGTGATTTGATACGGTGGAGAATGATAAGGTGTTGCATTGATTTATACTAACGTATCTTACGAGTTCTTGTTCAGTTTTGTGTGGATGAAGTTTTTAAGAATTAGGGAAACCGTGTTATGAGAGGAATGAAGAAGACACAAGAGATCAAGCTTGGGGATGCCCAAGGCATCCCAAGTTAATATTCCAAGAAGTCTCAAACATCTAAGCTTGGGGATGCCCCGGTAGGCATCCCACTTTTCTTCATCAACAATTATCGGTTAGCCTCGGTTGAGCCTGAGTTTTTGCTTCTTCACATGATGTGTGCCATTCTTAGAATTTTATTTTATTTTGTTTTGCTTCCTGTTTTAATAAAATACTTAGATCTGAAACTTTTAAATAATAGAGAGTCCTCAAATAGCTACCCATTTACATAACTACTCGCTTGATCTTCTCTTATTTCTTTTTGGAGTAGTTTGTCATTTACTCTCATGCTTCACTTAGATTATTTTCAGAGTTGAAAATTTTGAAGAAATACTTATGCTCTCGTCCTTCGCTTAAATTTATTTGAGAGCTTGTGAGTAGCAATGGTAATATATAAATTTAGTCCCAAAGTGATAGATATTCAAGAGGTATATAATAAAAACTTTCATGTAGATCATTGGATATGATAAGTTTGATTCCTTGCAATAGTTTTACATTATGGAGATAATAATATGTGGTCATGTTGGTGAGTAATTATGCTTTAGTGAGAATATTGGTGTTTAGGTTTGTGATTCCCTATGCAAGCACGAAAGTCAGTAGTTATGCAACTAAATTACATCCTACTTGTGGTGCATTATTCGGTGTTAGTTATGCTTAATGCTCACTTATGTGATTTTTCATTTCTTGGTTGGTTGCTTCTCAATCTTTTTGCTAGCCTCCACTTGTACTAAATAGAAATACTACTTGGTGCTCACTTATTAACTGTTTTGTTCATTAGTTCTCGTCTTCAGTTAACTATTTGGTTCAATTCTGCAAATGTGATGTTCAATTCTTCAGGATCCAATTTTGTATTGTCTTCCATGTGAGAAATAAATCGAATTTATCTTTACAAAATACATGAGAAACGAATACAAATGCTATATTTCAAAGTTGTCAAGCATGCTTGGTTTGGTTATACATTGTACAATGTGGTGCTCAGTTAACATTTGGTTCATTTGTGTTGTGGTATTTAGTTAACTGTTTGGTTCAATTCTGCAACGTGATGTTCAATAGTTGTGGGTGCATTTTGTTATTGTATACCATGTGAGGAATAAATTGAACTTGGCTGTAGTAAATACATGAGAAACAAATACAATTGCTACAATTGGTTGTAGTTAACTATTTGGTTAACTGTCTGATCTTCTATTAGGAGTATGTTATATTGTGCAATGTGGTCCTCCGTTCATGTTTGGTTCATTTGTTGTGTTGTTTAGTTAACTGCTTGGTTCAATTCTGCAATGCGATGTCCAATTGTCGTGGGTAGAATTTTGTATTGTTGTGCATGTGAGGAATAAATCGAATTTGGCTGCACTTAATACATGAGAAACATATACAAGTGCTATATTTCCTAGTTCTTAATTATGCTTGGTTTGGATAAATGGGTTTTCCATGTGACTTGAATTAATCTGATGAATTTGCAATGTGCTTATTTTTCATCAACATATTTTTCTGATAGCATGCGAACCCTTACTTGACCTGATGACTAACTACCTTATATGTGTTGCAGGGAAACAATGGGAAGCACTAAGGTTTACAATCGAGGTTAGCACGTGCATGGTCCGTTCTCTAATAGCACATTATTATGCAATTGCAGGAACCATTCTAATATCTTGGTTTTTAACAATTTGGTCTTGCACCTGTAGGTCCTGCTCTCAGAGGTTTTGACCCACTGTTCGACCCTTTTTGCATATGGGGAAATGAGTTGTCCATGAATATCAATCAAATCAAGAAACTCAGAAAGATTGTTAGGATGAAGAAATTAGCGACAAAAAACAACAAGATCTTTGTCTGCAGAATGAAGAAGACATCAGTTCACTACAAGTTGGTACTAACTATTATACCTTGCCTTTTCTTATTCCTTTGCCCCATTTCCAATATAGAGAAGATATTTATGCACATCCTTGTTTTTGGGCCTTTCCAAAGCAGTTCACTGATGATTACCTCTCAAACCACCTCTATGGTTAGGAGGCGAGGAAGGTTTTCATACAACACCCACGGTTCAATATTGAAGTGTTCCTGAAGAGGACGAAGGATGGACGGTCAATCATCCACAGGCACTGGCCTAAAGTTGCAAAGACCTTCAACATGAATGAAGGCTCAATATTCGCCTTCCGCTTCAGCAGTTTTTTAGATGAGATGCATTTGTCTATATACCGTCTATGATGCTAATTTCGAAAGGTTCTACATGTTGCATGTGGAACTTGGTGCTGGTGCAATTGTGTAATGGGGTAGCTGAGTACTGAAGATATATCATGTTGTACTCTGATGTATTTCAATTATGAAATTCTGCTTCCTTAATATGGAAATGAAATATATTGTGTGCTTAATATGAATGTCAATTAGATTAATAAATGGATTATTAATAATAGGGCAATTAGCTTGCTAATGGCGAATCGTCCTGCTAATTGGGTTTTGATATTGCAAACAGTTATTGAAAAAATAGCATGGGCGATGACCTCAGGCAACGCACACAGTTTCTAGGAATAAACCGTGTTGGATCAATGAACAATCACACACGACTTTCTCTTGAAAACTGTTTGCGTTAGGCCACCTTGCGCAAATGTTTACCACATAAAAACAGTGTGTGATGGACAGCCTTTGCCACACAGTTTCTTCTACTGACCGTGTATGTCGGTGTACAAAATTAGGGGCACACCTTTGTACCCCTCTACTTGTGCACGGGCAGTCAGAGCCACGCGCCATGGCCACACCGAGCAGGGCAGAGGAAGGGTGATGGAACACAAGATGGCCAAAGGCGACGCCAAGACCAAAGACACGATGAACATAGGGGCAGAGCAGGCTCCCCCGGCGAGGCCCTTGCCGGGGCAACTTGCCCAAGCACCCACGGAACGAGCCACCCTTGAGCCCACGGCTTCCAAACGTAGTCAACTACGTTAAGGCAAAGACTCGGGAGGCACTTCCATTGGTGACATGCAGATCTTCATCAAGATCATGAACAGACAAGATCAGATGAGAACCAGAAGACGGTGACCCTTGGCGGGATTCTACCCAAGGAGATCCACGGGACCCCGGCAAGCGCCTTGCCGGGGACAACTGCAACGCCACAGCAAGACCCATGTCGGGGCCCCGGCAAGGCCCTTGCCGAAGGCATCAGCGGGGCCACAGCCAGGCCCGCATCGACCAAGACTCCACCGACCGTCCCCAAGCTGCTGCTAGCTCAACCAGCTGGGTATGCACCTGCGTGGCAACGGGCGGCTTCTATGCCAACTCAGCAAGCATCGGTGTGGTGGCATGCAAATCTTCGTGAAGGCTCCACCACCGCACCACTTTAGCTGCCTACCTGCCTACATGGCGCCACACGCACCGCTGGCCTGGGCGCGTGTCGAAGCCAGGCGAGGCGGCCACGGACGGGACGGGCTCCGTTCCCGTCCCCGATAAAGCAAAAGGGACACCTAAGCGATGCATTAAATGCATCTTGTCCTGTAATACGAGGTGTCGGTGTCAAAACCGGCGGATCTCGGGTAGGGGGTCCCGAACTGTGCGTCTAGGCGGATGGTAACAGGAGACAAGGGACACGATGTTTTTACCCAGGTTCGGGCCCTCTCGATGGAGGTAAAACCCTACTCCTGCTTGATTGATATTGATGATATGGGTAGTACAAGAGTGGATCTACCACGAGATCAAGGAGGCTAAACCCTAGAAGCTAGCCTATCATATGATTGTTGTAATGGTTGTTATCCTACGGACTAAAGCCTTCCGGTTTATATAGACACCGGAGAGGGCTAGGGTTACACAGAGTCGGTTACAATGATAGAAGATCTACATATCCGTATCGCTAAGCTTGCCTTCGACGCCAAGGAAAGTCCCATCCGGACACGGGACGGAGTCTTCAATCTTGTATCTTCGTAGTCTTGGAGTCCGGCGGACGATGATAGTCCGGCTGTCCGGACACTCCCTAGTCCAGGACTCCCTCAGTAGCCCCTGAACATGGCTTCAATGACGATGAGTCTGGCGCGCATAATGTTCGGCATTGCAAGGCGGGTTCCTCCTCCGAATAATCCGTAGAAGATCGTGAACACCAGGATAGTGTCCGGCTCTGCAAAATAAATTCCACATTCCACCGTAGAGAGAATAACATGCACACAGGTTCAATCTGCTGACGTATCTTGTAGCGCGACGTCATGCCACTACCAAGTCCTTACTTGAATTGTTTTTTATTATACCACCTCAGCGCGTTTAGCGAAGCGGTTTCCTTGGCACGTCTTGTCGAAGCAGAGATCGTGTTCCCCTTATTCCGGGATTCTCATCAATACGGACGTGGGTAACCCAACCGCGCCATTGATGGTGGCGCTTGGGAGATAAGCGAGTTTTACTAGGCTGGTGGGGACGCATAGTCTTCGTCCGCCTATATATAAGGGGATAAGGATCCACCTTTTCACCTACGCCTTCTTCCTCCTTTGCTTATCCATCTCTGCGCACTCTCGAGCTCCAGCGCCCAAGTCCGTGCGTCTCGTCTCAACCTTCTCCGACCATGTCCGGAGCGGGAGGTAAATGGTTGGCCTCCACCGTTAAGGAGGAGCACATCGCCAAACTGCGCAGTGCCGGATACCTTTCCGGCGACATTGCGCACTGGCTGCCCGACAAGGGGCAGCTCATCCCCACCCCCAGGCCCCATGAGAGGGTCGTTTTCCTTCCCCACTTCCTCCGCGGACTGGGCTTTCCACTTCACCCTTTTGTCCGGGGGCTCATGTTCTACTACGGCCTAGATTTCCATGATCTGGCGCCGAACTTCATCCTCAACATCTCGGCATTTATCATCGTGTGCGAGGCCTTCCTCTGCATCCAGCCCCACTTCGGCTTGTGGCTCAAGACCTTCAATGCCAAGCCGAAGGTAGTGAAGGGCACGCAGGCGGAGTGTGGAGGCGCCATGTTGGGCAAGATGCCCAACGTCCTCTGGTTCGAGGGGGCCTTCGTGTAGTCCGTCAAGGGGTGGCAGTCGGGGTGGTTCTACATCACCGAGCTGCGCGGCCCTACGTGGGCGGCGGCCCCCGAGTTCAGATCTGGTATCCCTGTGCAGCTCACCTCCTGGAAAGAGAAGGGCTTGCTATGGGGTAGTTCGAAGGAGCTGACGGGACTCCAAGCCTGTATCCAGAAGCTGGTGAACAAGAAGCTCAGGCTTGTTAATGTGGTCCAAGTCATGCTCGTCCGCCGGATTCTCCCATGCCAAGAACGGGCATTTAACCTGTGGGAGTTTGATCCGGCACAGCACCAGGCGCTGAGCGGGCTCTTCAAGACGACGTACGAAGGCGCCTGGAGGGTGCTGTTTAAGGGCGCCGAAGCCCCCGCATCCGCGACGGAAGATCGCGGATTTCACTCGCAGCGTCCAGCTGACGAGGTAAGTGATTCTACCCCTTTACGGGACACTTGTTGTTAATAGTTCGACCCTAAGCGGGTTTCAATCTCCCTTTTCCTTTGACAGGACAGGATGAAGAAGGCCGAGCAGCTCATCTGCCCGGCTCCCATGCCAGAAAACCCAGTGGACGCCCGTCTAGCGGGGCTGCTGGTTCCGGCACCACAAGTGGTGCCGAAGAAGAAGGCCAAGAAGGTGGCCACGGGTACTCGAAAGAGTTCCCGTTTTCAGGTGTCCGATGACTCTGAGGCGGATTCCTCCCCCGAAGACGAGGAGGAAACAGAGGACTCTCTCCCAGAGGAGGGAGAGAGGAAGAGGAAGGCCTCCCCAACAGGGGAGGCCGAAGGGTCCAAGAGGGGAAGAACTATTCCCCCGGACAGCTCCGCCAACACCAACGTTGGCGAAGAAGAGTGGCCCTCGAGGGCCAGGCCTCCGGCGAGATCGTAAGTATCCGGATTCCTGAATGATTTATAATTTCTTTTCATGTCACATAGTGTTCTTCTAATGCTGCATACTACCTGCAGTCCAGCCGACGATGATCTTCCCGCTTCATCGAGCGGGTCGTTGGCTCCATCGGATGTGGATTCCATTCCGACTGCCTCCAACCCTCGCGCCGCTGAGGACGCCGAGGTGGGATCCCAGGAGAGGACCCATCAGGAGGAGGCTCTGGAGGCGCCGCAAGGCAGCCTCCCGGACTTTGCGCCGGACTCCACACCGGAACCCGCAGTGGTCCCGGAGTCCGGCAGGCGGCCCCTTCACAAGAAGGGCAAGACCGTGACACCGGCGGCCCCCGTCCAACCGGAGGCGCCGGACAACTTGTTGGAGGCACTCAAAGGCGCTTCCATCGAGGAAGAACACCGCACTATCATGAGTGCGGTGATTCAGAAGGTTCAGCTCGCCAAGATCGGGCTGACCGAAGCCTACAGCAGCCTTCTAACAAGCTTTGAGGTAAGAAGTTAAAATTATGTAATGTAATACCGCATAGACAGTAGCCCCTGATGCTCGGTTCGGTGTTCGAAAAGAAAAGCCGGACTGAGGATCTAAAGAAGATATACGCAGGGTTGCTAAAAATTATGTCAATATGGGTTTGCAGGCTGCGCTGTTGACCTCTGCCGCACTGACTGCGGAGGTCGATGCATTGAAGCAGGATCTCGAGCGGTCCGAGCAAGAGCTCGGCCGTGCCAAGAAGCAGCTCGAGGACAAAGAAGGTGAGTAACACCACTTTGAATAGTTACCTTACAGAAAAGGATTTAGGTTGCAATAAAAATAACAAGGATAACATGGGTACTGCAGGGGCCATGAACGAGGTGGCAACCCTGAAGGAGGCTGTGTCTGCGACCGAACGCAGTGCGGCCACGGAACGGGCAGAGCGAGAGAAGCAGGAGGCGCGGGTGGCAGAAGTGCGGCAAGAGCTCCTGGCTCTCATGGAAAAGCATGAGAGTTTGGAGAGCGACTCAAAGACTCGAGAGTCCGAGCTTGCATCGGCTCTCGAAAGTGCCAAAGCCGCCAAGGCCGAGGCCCATAAGGCCCTTCAGGAGGTTGAGGATGTGAAGAAAATAGCGGCGGGTAAGGCATTTTTCATGCAAAGCAAGCATGTTAATGTAAACTACCTGACACTTACCCGAATTCGGAGCTCTCCAGGGGAGTTTGCAGATCTGCCTCGCAGTGTATCCGATGCCGCCGCATTCTACCGTGGCGAGGAGGGGAGCTCAACGGAGAAGGTCTTCTGGTCTCAGTACGCTGAGGCCGGCCTTCTGGTGCCCCCTAGCGACCAGCTGAAGCAGCTGGTCGAGCTCCACAAGGTAGCCGAGCAGGCCATGAAGGGCCTTATAGTCCGGCTGTGGCGTGGAGAGGCCATGCCTGGGAGCTACTTCGGCCTCGTGCGGCGGCTGGTGGATGCGTGCCCCTTGTTGGAGGTCGTCAAGCGCTCCGCCTGTATTGAAGGTGCTCGTCGGGCCCTTGCCTGCGCAAAGGTGCACTGGGACAGGCTGGATGCGGAGAAGCTTATCACTGACGCGCCGCCAGCGGGCAAGGAGTATCGTACGCCCGAGATGTACTATAAGACTGTCCTGAAGGGTGCCCGCAAGATTGCGGATGAGTTCCCCAGAGATGTAATTATTGAGTAGACTCGCTATGTATTATCCTGTGCGCTGAAAACTTTGTTCATATGCGCTAAGCAACGCTTGTTTGATTTAAAATATTACCTTCTGTGCGGCCGTTTATAAAATCTGAGAGATGGAAAGTTGTCGGCTTCAGCCCCCAAGCCGCGAGTGCTGGGGTGTTCGGGATAAACTTGAGCACTCTTGTTCCCATTCTTGGGTCCATCTAGGGAGGCGCTCAACACAACGAACAAGGCAACCGGACTTATAATGCTTGAACACTCTCACTTAGCCATAGAATTCTATAATTTTAAATTTCGGCGAAGCCCCTAGTATTTGGAAGACCAAGTTGGGGGTGCTATCCACGCCTTGGCCGGACATTATCCGGTTCTTCGCTTGACGCGGCATAAGTCTTTAAGGACTCGAAAAGACCTCTCGAACAGCGACCAGTCTCTCGCCTTATCATGACTGTCAGTTTTAGCTTTCTCCACTGAGGCGCTCGCCCAGCTCAACCGGGGCGCAATCGCAGTGGTTCTCCCAGTGCCACCTTAGCCGACAGAACGGAACATAAGGTACCAAAACGTGGGAGCCGGGCAAACCCAACTATTAACCCAAGACATGATTCGGAGCCGATTCATATAATGCTATAAGTTTGGGGTGCCGCACTTGTGAAAGTGTTCGGACTTATCACACCATAATGCGGGGAACATAAGCCCCTGGTGTATTCGGCCGTACCAAAATATACGGGTGCAAGATGTCATTAATGAACATATATGTAAAGTAATGCAATAACAGGCAAAAAGTGTTGCATTATGTATTCAAGGAATTCTGCTACGAGTGCGGAATGATATAAATAGTGTGGTAAGCAAGGGATTGGACTAATTAAACATGTCCCCCTCCAGGGGTGGGCTGCGTACTGGCGTATATAATCAAATTTAATGCTCGTAATGGAGACCACCTGAGTGTTCATCGCAGCCTTCTTCCCTCCCTGGCTGTTGCATCGTGAGTTCGGCGGGTTCGCCGTCGGACAGGGCCTCTGGTGAACGGAGTCCTGTGTATACAAAGAAGGAAAATAATAATAAAAAAGAGCGACACACTTGTGAGCCCCTGGTGTGGTCGAGCCGCACTCTGGGTCTGTTGTGGTCGTGCCCCTCCCCCTAGGCCCATGGTATCTCCAGAGCGTAATGATGTACGCGGAGGGTTGGTCTTGCAATTAGGCAAGGGCTGGGGTTGGGGCCGCATTGCTACGCGTGCTCGGAATGTGCCAGGTGGTCTTGGTTGATGTTGCTCCGGGCGCGTTTGGCCGTGTCCGGCCGGTTAACGGCCGGACTCGAAAATTGCCTTAGAAGGCTGCTCTGTACTTCTGCCGCGAGAGCCGCTGTATGTTCCTCCGTTCGGAGGGAGCGTTCCATATTTCCGTTGACCGTGATGACTCCACGAGGGCCTGGCATCTTGAGCTTGAGGTATGCGTAATGCGGCCCGCGTTGAACTTTGCGAACGCGGTTCGTCCGAGCAGAGCATGATAGCCGCTGCGGAACGGGACTATGTCGAAGATTAACTCCTCGCTCCGGAAATTGTCCGGGGATCCGAAGACCACTTCCAGCGTGACTAAGCCTATACAATTGGTCTCAACACTTGGTATGACGCCTTTGAAGGTCGTCTTTGTAGGTTTAAACCTTGAGGGGTCTATGCCCATCTTGCGCACTGTATCCTGATAAAGTAGGTTCAGGCTACTGCCGCCGTCCATCAGGACTCTCGTGAGGTGAAATCCATTGACGATTGGGTCTAAAACCAATGCGGCGAATCCGCCATGGCGGATACTGGTCGGATGGTCTCTTCGATCGAAAGTGATCGGGCAAAAGGACCATGGATTGAACTTAGGGGCGACTGGCTCCATCGCATATACGTCCCTTAGTGCACGCTTCCGCTCCCTCTTGGGTATATGGGTTGCGTATATCATGTTCACCGTCCGCACTTGTGGGGGGAAACCCTTCTGTCCTCTACTGTTCGGCGGTCGGGTCTCTTCCTCGTCGTCGCTGTGCAGCCGCTTGTCGTTGTTTTCGGCAATTAACTTGCCTGCCTGCTTAAATACCCAACAATCTCTGTTGGTGTGGTTAGCTGGCTTTTCGGGGGTGCCATGTATCTGGCATGAGCGGTCGAGTATTCGGTACAAATTGGACGGACCCGGAGTGATTCTTTTGAATGGCTTCTTCTGTTGACCGGGTTTAGAGCCTCGGAATCCGGCGTTAACTGCCGTATCCTCCTTGTCGTCGCCGTTAACGCGGCGTTTATTTTTGCTTCGACGCGACCTGCCATTGTGGTCCTTAGTGTCCGGACTACCAGCATTTTTGCTGAGGTTGTTGCTGCGAGCTAGCCAGCTATCCTCTCCCGCACAGAAGCGGGTCATTAATGATGTTAGGGCTGCCATGGATTTCGACTTTTCCTGTCCTAGGTGCCGGGCTAGCCACTCATCGCGGATGTTATGTTTGAAGGCTGTGAGGGCCTCTGCATCCGGACAGTCGACGATTTGATTTTTCTTTGTTAAGAACCATGTCCAGAATTGTCTGCCCGATTCGTCTGGCTGCTGGATTATGTGGCTTAGGTCATCGGCGTCTGGTGGTCGCACGTATGTGCCCTGGAAGTTGTCGAGGAATGCGGCTTCCAGGTCCTCCCAACACCCAATTGACTCTATGGGTAGGCTGTTAAGCCAATGCCGAGCTGGTCCTTTAAGCTTGAGCGGGAGATATTTGATGGCGTGGAGATCGTCACCGCGGGCCATATGGATGTGAAGGAGATAATCTTCGATCCAAACCATGGGGTCAGTCGTGCCATCGTAGGATTCAATGTTTACGGGTTTAAACCCTTCAGGGATTTGATGATCCATTACTTCGTCAGTGAAGCATAGCGGGTGTGCGGCGCCTCTGTATTGAGAAATATCATGACGTAGCTCCAGGGAGCGTTGTCTGCTGTGTTTGGCCCGGCCGGAGTTATTGTATCCGGCTCGACGGTATTCGTCGTGGGTCGTGGGGTGCCCACGTGATCCATAAATAGATCTAGATTGTCTTGCCTTATCCTCCAATATATCCCACAAGTCCGGCGCGTTCCCCCGTGGCTTCGTACTTTTCGAGCGATGCCAGGGTACGGTCTTGATGGAAGGCCTGGATGCCTCTCTGTCGCGACCACGGGGTGGTCGGTCGGCCGTATTGTGCGCTGGTGATGAAGGTATGTATGCTTCCTCTTCTAATCGGGGGAGCAACTTGCGTTTTGGGTAGCTCTTGGAGGGGCGTTCGAGTTCATACTCTTCGGCCGCGAGGACCTCGGTCCATCTGTCGGCCAGCAGGTCTTGATCAGCTTGAAGCTGCTGCTGCTTTTTCTTTAGGCTATTTGCTGTGGCCATTAGCCTGTGTTTGAAACGCTCCTATTCGACGGGATCCTCGGGCACGACGAATTCGTCGTCATTGAGGCTTGCCTCGTCTCCGGAGGGAGGTATGTAATTATCATCCTCAACCTCTTCGTCTGCCGCTCTCTCGTGAGGGCTTGCTTCTGCATCCTCCTGCGCTGAATCTTGCAGGAGGGGATTGTCTTCGGCACTCTCTGGGGTGTTATTATCCCCTGTGCCAGAATCTCCATTCTTGCTGTGGCGGGATTTAGAGCGGCGCCGCTGACATCGGCGCTTGGGCTGTTTCTTTAAGGAATCTGCCTCCGCTGCTTCTTCTCCGTCCCCATCTTTTGGGGTGTCCACCATGTATATGTCATATGACGAGGTGGTCTTCCAGTGCCCCGTAGGCACTGGTTCTTGTTCGTCTCCGGCATCGTCGTCCATACCGTCGATGTCTTCGGAGTCATAGTCTAGCATGTCGGTTAGATCGTCGACAGTGGCTACAAAGTGGGTGGTGGGTGGGTTTTGAATTTCTTCGTCGTCCGCATCCCAACCATCCTAGCCATAGTCCAGCCAGGGCTCTCCGGATAGGGAGAGATGCTTTAGCGAATTTAGGATGTCGCCAAAGGGTGAGTGCTGAAAGATGTCCACAGCGGTGAACTCCATAATCGGCGCCCAATCGGATTCGATTGGCGGGGGCCCAGGAGGTTTAGAGTCCGGCAGGGAGTCCGGCACCTCAGAGTCACGAGCTTTATAGGGGACAAGGCCAGTGTTCGGCTCCATCGCCGTGGAAGTTGCAGCTTCCGAGGAGGCGTCCAGCCACTCGTCCTCGATCTGCGCGATCAGCTCCGAACTACATGTCGGAGCGGGTTCATGTGCGGCCTCCAAGGCGCTGTCCGGTGGCAGAGCTAGATCGTGCCCATCGCGACAGCGTGGCGCGCTCGGCTGTGGATCGGATCCATCGAAGATCAAGTCTCCGCGGATGTCCGCCGTGAAGTTTAGGCTTCCAAATCTGACCTGACGGCCAGGGGCGTAGCTTTCGATCTGCTCCAGATGGCCAAGTGAATTGGCCCGCAGTGCGAAGCCGCCGAATACGAAGATCTGTCCGGGGAGAAAAGTCTCACCCTGGCGGCGTTGTTGTTGTTTGAAGAAGCCATCGAGCCTATCGGTGACGACACAGAGGAACTCTCAATGAAAGCACTAATGTCGGTGTCAAAACCGGCGGATCTCGGGTAGGGGGTCCCGAACTGTGCGTCTAGGCGGATGGTAACAGGAGACAAGGGACACGATGTTTTTACCCAGGTTCGGGCCCTCTCGATGGAGGTAAAGCCCTACTCCTGCTTGATTGATATTGATGATATGGGTAGTACAAGAGTGGATCTACCATGAGATCAAGGAGGCTAAACCCTAGAAGCTAGCCTATGGTATGATTGTTGTAATGGTTATTGTTCTACGGACTAAAGCCTTCCGGTTTATATAGACACCAGAGAGGGCTAGGGTTACACAGAGTCGGTTACAATGATAGGAGATCTACATATCCGTATCGCCAAGCTTGCCTTCCACGCCAAGGAAAGTCCCATCCGGACACGGGACGGAGTCTTCAATCTTGTATCTTCATAGTCTTGGAGTCCGGCGGACGATGATAGTCCGGCTGTCCGGACACCCCCTAGTCCAGGACTCCCTCACGAGGGATAACCTCGCAACACTGTAGACCTTTCCACCTCCTGTGTGCCACTGTGGCAACCCCTTTTTCTATAAAAGGAGGCCCGAGGCGACGAGGAGAAGGATTCGGCTTTTCTGAGCACGTTACACCCCGTAGCTAGCTCAGGAACACAAACACTCAATACATCCACCAAAGTAGGACTAGGGTTTTACGCATCCTCGCGGCCCGAACCTGGGTAAATGAACCGCGTGCTCTCTATTAAATCCGCTCTTCGCTCAACCCCGCACCCCGCCAACCGTAGTTGGGATTCTTGTGATCCCATAGGTGTCGTTTCCCCGACATCTTTGGCGCGCCAGGTAGGGGGCGCAGTTGTGAGAATCGGCTTTAGCAGCTAGTTTAGCTATTCTTCATCGCCATGGCTCCTAAGAAGAAGAACACCACGGCGATCGGCTCGTCAGGAGCCAAAAGGCCCGTCCCGGCGCAGGCGGGCAGCGGACCAGTTGCAGACAAAACCCGCGGCGCGGCCCACGAACACCAACACCGCTCTGACAGCCAGAGCCTGGTGGGCGACGACGCTCGTGTGCCAGGAAACGAGCCGCACGTCGTCAAATCCAAAGATGGAGCTGGGCCCCCCGCAGGCGGCGCGGGGCCCTCCAAGAACAACATCGCACTGCCTGTAGACGGTGTTGCGGCTTCGAAGACGCCCACGCCGGTGCCCACGGCGCGCTCCTCTTAGGCTACGCGCGACGAACAGCGTCACCACGCTGGAGACCCCGGGCGCCGCCGCGTGAAGAGTCTCGTACATCACTCACGGGACGCAGAAGACCTGCACGCTTGCCGAGGTGCTGGCGAAAATGGCATGCAACCGTGGAGTCGTGATAGAGCTCCTTCTAACGTGGTTAGAAGTCGAAGCGCGTCACGGTCCATGCAGGTTTCACTGCCGCCGATGCCGGCAGAGGCCCTAGCGCGCACAGTTGCTCCTCGACTTCCCTCCCGCCGCAGGGAAGCTCGACAAATGGAGAGCTACCATCCGGAGCCTCATCGGCATCGCCAACAAGGATGAACCGAGGCCAGCGGGGCCCTCGGGCCGACACTCCAATGGAGCACCACATGCTAGTGGAGGGAGGACCGGTGGCGCTGCGGCCATAGTACACTCTCCTCCTCCTCACCAAGTGTCGCGGACGTCGGTCTGTCGCGATGATGCATGTGATGACATTTCCATAGCATCGTCCGACCCACAGACCCACCGCGACCAACGCCAAGTCCTTCGGGAGTGAACCCACGAAGACACTTGAACCACCATCGAGCGCCGGCGCGAAGCGCGCCACCAATCAGATAGGCGAGCAGGGCCTGCTGTGAACCACCCAGCGTCGGTAAGCCTTGGAGGTTTACCTTACGAGGTAGGTTGTCCGGCTTTTACCCGTGAGCTGTGGCAGTTCCACTAGCCCACTCACCGCACGTTCAAGCCTGACGTTGGCGAGAAGTACAACGGCAAGACCCACCCATCTGAGTTCCTCGGCATCTACACCATTGCGATGCAAGCCGCCGGAGCCCGCGACGATAAGGTGCTTGCCAATTACTTCCTTTGGCACTTAAACCCAACGCCATGTCATGGTTGATGCACTTACCGGTAGATTCTATTTCTTCCTGGTCAGATTTGTGCCATGAGTTTGTTGGCACCTTTATGGGAGGTCACCAAGCCCATGGCCAGGCGAGTGACTTGCATGTCATCCCCTAGAAAGAAGGCGAAAGCTTGCGCAAGTGCATGCAGAGGTTCAGCCGAGTGCAATACAACATCCCAGATGTTCATCCTGCTGCCATCATCAGTGCATTCCACCAGAATGTACGCAACCGCAAGATGCGTGAAGAGCTGGCAATGAACAAGGTGAAAGATGTGGTAGAACTCTACGTTCTGGCCGACAGATGTGCTCGGGCTGAAGAAGGAAGGAAGTACCCCGGTGAGTATGCCGGCGTGGAAACCGACTCTTCAGACGAAGATACTGCCGCCCCGACAAAGAAGAGTCGGCGCCGCAACAGGAAGCGTAAGGGTAAAATCGTGCTCATCGTCGAGGGATATGATGACGCCGGTGCCGCCAAGAAGACCAAGGCTGACGACCCCGGCAAGGAGATTGCCGAGTGCGTCGCCTACCGGGCCTTGGCAGTAGCCAAGAAGCTAGGAAACTCCGACAAGCAATACTGCAAGATCCATCGCACCAAAGGCCACGACCTCCAGAACTGCCGACAAGTTGAGCTGCTTGCCGAGAAGAAAAAAGCTGGATATGAGAGGCGGGATAAGGGGAAGGGCCGGGATGGTGCCGAAGGGTCCGGCAAGAAGCATGACGGCCAGGCGGGCCTCCACGGCAAGGACAAACAGCAAAAGAGGCCCGCCCGGGGCCGCGACAAGAAGCAAGAAGATGGTGATCACGAAGAGGACGACGAGTCCGGCGACCAAGAGTTTTAGAAAGCTACAGAGGCTATGTGCGTCGACGATGGTGCCTCACTGCATACTTCTCACAGCCAGCTCAAGCAGTGGGCACGTGAGATTACAGCGGCAGAACCGTCGTTTGATGCCCAGAAGCCACTAAAGTGGTCCAGCACGCCTATCATCTTTGACACTGAGGATCACCCTGATCACACGACCGCAGTCGGGTTCTTGCCGTTGTTGGTTTCACCGACAATACGCAACCTCAAAGTGACAAAGATGCTAGTTGAGGGCGGGGCCGGTTTGAACTTAATCTTGCCTGCCGTGATCAGGAAGCTACAAATTCCCGACAGGGACCTTGAAGAAACGGGCACGTTCTAGGGGATCAACCCGGGAAGGAGCCAACCGAAGGGAAAAGTCACGCTGCCCGTGACGTTTGGAAGCGATTTAAACTATAGGATGGAGAGGGTCGCCTTTGATGTTTCCAAGATCCCCTTTCCTTACAACGGGATCCTTGGCCGCCCAGCGCTGGCCAAGTTCATGGCAGCATCACACTACGCCTACAACACGCTGAAGATGCCTGGGCCACTGACGATCATCACCGTCCCCTCTGACAAGAAGGATGCACTGATTTGCGCCGACCAACTCTACCAGGAAGCGGTTGCAGCAGCCGCCGCTGCCAAGGCACCTGCTCCTGCCACTGAAGCTCCGAGGGGGAAGAAGAAGACCGGTAAGGCCTCTAGCACTCACTCCAGCAAGCGCACCTCTTCGGAGTGTAGTGCTCTCGTCGAGGACGTGCCAGTGAGCTCCACCGGCAAGAGCAAGAAATCGAGAGCCACGCCGCCAGAGACCAAGAAGGTGTCCGTCAAGGAGGATGGCACGGGAGGGGCTTTCACCATAAGCTCCGCCCTTGACAGCAAATAGGAAGACGCGCTCATCGCTTTCCTACGGGCGAATGTCGATGTGTTTGCATGGCAAGCATCCGACATCCCCGGTGTTCCCAGGGAGGTGATTGAGCACCACCTTGTTGTCTACCCTCATGTACGACCCGTCAAGCAAAAGGTCAAGAAGCAGGCGTTGGAACGGCAAGAGTTCATCACAGAGGAGATCCGGAAACTGGAAGTAGCGGGTTTGGTGAGAGGAGTGCTCCATCCAACGTGGATGGCCAATCCAGTGGTAGTGCGCAAAGCAAATGGGAAGTGGAGGCTGTGTATTGACTACACGGATATCAATAAGGCTTGTCCCAAGGACCCCTTCCCATTGCCATGCATCGACCAGATTGTTGACTCCACGGCTGGGTGTGATCTGCTATCATTCCTTGATGCCTACTCCGTCTACCACCAGATCTTCATGACAAGAGAAGACGAAGAGAAGACAGCATTCATCACCCCATGTGACAGGACGACCCTCATACCAGATTTGGAAGAGACATTTACAAACCTGCGCAAGGTCAACCTTAAGTTGAACCCTGAGAAGTGCGTCTTTGGCGTCCCGTCCGGCAGCTTCTCGGGTTCTTTGTGTCGCAGCGTGGGATCGAGGAGAATCTAGACAAGATCAAGGCTATTGAGCAAATTGAGGAGCCTAGGCGTATTAAAGATGTGCGTCGGCTTGCTGGTTGCGTTGCCGCCATGAGCAGATTCATCTCCAAGTCCGCCGAGCACGCCCTTCCTTTTTTTCAAGATTTTGAAAAAGGCGGGCCCAATGGAGTGGACCCCAGAGGCTGAAGCAGCACTGCAAGATTTGAAGAAATACCTCTCTTCTACGCCTATACTAGTTGCGCCTAAGCCACAAGAGTCGTTGCTGCTATACTTAGCGGCGACGAATCAAGTGGTCAGCGCTGCGCTAGTAGCACAGAGAGAGGTTGACGCAGAAGTGATAGCGACAAGAGCCTGATGCCACTGATGTCCGGTTGAAATGTTTTGCTGATGTGTACGCGGTGAGTGTTAGCAATCATAGAAGACTATAGGATGGTTGAGTATGTGGACTTTCCTAAAGGCTCCGACACGTGACCCTTCCTGAAAAGATGATGAATTGTAGTTGCAAAGTTGATTGAGAACATAGTTTGTTGGTTTCTAATAGAGTTTTTGCTTTATACTTTGATTGTGTGATGAATTATTACTTATTCATGAGAAGTGTATGATAAAAGTCTTATTTTTAAATTTGGTGCTGTTATAATAATCGACATGATGCTTCTATGTCCGTATTTTGTTTTTATCGACACCTCTCTCTCAAAGCATGTGTACATGTTTTTCGATTTCGGTTTTCGCTTGAGGACAAGCAAGGTCTAAGCTTGGGGGAGTTGATACGTCCATTTTGCATCATGTTTTCTTACTATTATTTATAATGTTTTTATCCATAATAATGCTTTCTGGAGTAATTCTAATGCCTTTTCTCTCATAATTTGCAAGGTACACACCAAGAGGGAGAATTCCGGCAGCTGGAAATCTGGACCTGGAAAAGCTACGTCAGGCTACCAATTCTGCACAACTCCAAACAAGCTGAAATTCACGGAGATTTTTATGGAATAAATAAGAATTATTGGAGCAAATAACTACCAGAGGGGGGCCAGCAGGTGGGCACAACCCACCTGGGCGCGCCCTGGTAGGTTGTGCCCTCCTCGGCTCACCTCCGGTGCCCATCTTCTGGTATATAAGTCATTTTGACCTAGAAAAATAAGGAGAGGACTATCGGGATAGAGTGCCGCCGTCTCGAGGCGGAACTTGGGCAGGAGCACTTTTGCCCTCCGGCGGAGCGGTTCCGCCAGGGGAACTTCCCTCCCGGAAGGGGAAATCATCGTCATCGTCATCACCAACAACTCTCCCATCTTGGGGAGGGAAATATCCATCAACATCTTCAACAGCACCATCTCATCTCAAACCCTAGTTCATCTCTTGTGTTCAATCTTGTTACCGGAACTATAGATTGGTGCTTGTAGGTGACTAGTAGTGTTGATTACATCTTGTAGTTGATTACTATATGGTTTATTTGATGGAAGATTATATGTTCAGATCCATTACGCTATTTAATACTCCTCTGATCATGAGCATGTTTATCACTTGTGAGTAGTTACTTTTGTTCTTGAGGTCACGGGAGAAATCATGTTGCAAGTAATCATGTGAATTTGATATGTGTTCGATATTTTGATAGTATGTATGTTGTGATTCCCTTAGTGGTGTCATGTGAACGTCGACTACATGACAATTCACCATATTTGGTCCTAAGGGAATGCATTGTGGAGTAGCAATTATATGATGGGTTGCGAGAGTGACAGAAGCTTAAACCCCAGTTTATGCGCTATTCCGTAAGGGACCGATTGGATCCAAAAGTTTAATGCTATGGTTAGAATTTATTCTTAATACTTTTCTCGTAGTTGCGGATGCTTGCGGGAGGGTTAATCATAACTAGGAGGTTTGTTCAAGTAAGAATAGCACCTAAGCACCGGTCCACCCACATATCAAATTATCAAAGTAGCGAACATGAATTAAACCAACATGATGAAAGTGACTAGATGAAATTCCCGTGTACCCTCAAGAACGCTTTGCTTATCATAAGAGACCGTTTTGGCCTGTCCTTTGCCTCAAAAGGATTGGGCTACCTTGCTGCATATTTGTTACTACTATCGTTACTTGCTCGTTACAAATTATCTTGCTATCAAACTACTCCACTACTTACAATTTCAGCACTTGCAGACATTACCTTACTGAAAACTACTTGTCATTTCCTTCTGCTCCTCGTTGGGTTCGACACTCTTACTTATTGAAAAGAGCTACAATTGATCCCCTATACTTGTGGGTCATCATGGCGTGAACTTCGTTATGCCATGCTGGATCAGAAGGTGCCCATTTATGGTCCTTATCTGTTTAAGTTGATTGAGGAAACCCGGGCAGCTGAGTTTCCACGGGAGTCCCTTCCCACTGAGCATATGGTGACTCATGGGGTTCTGAACTTACGCCACAAGGAGAAATAGGGTACTGCTCCTACTGCCCCTACCAATGAGATTATACCTACAAACTCAGATGATGAGCCTGAGACTGATTATGAGTTTTCCCCTCTCCAGAGAAGGTACCATGTTGGGCGTCCAAGCTCAAGTCAAAGATGACAAAGCTCTTCTGCATGCAAGCCAAGGTGTCGTGGAATTGTTACGTCAGATGTCCTCGTGAAAGGACTTAGTTGTGGAGCCATCGCAACTAGCAAGCTTGAAGAGGTTAAATCGGGACAAAGGACACGAGAGGTTTTATACTAGTTCGGCCCCTTACGGTGAAGGTAAGACCTACGTCTAGTTGGGTTTGGTATTGATGTTTCGATGACCAGGGAGCAAAACATGCTATGCCCAGCTCTCAATGAGTTGTTTCTTGCCCTAAGCCGCCAGCAGGTCGTCCCCTTATATACACGGGTTGACGCCCTGTGGCTTACAGAGTCCCGGCCGGCTTATAACAGTGTCCGGCTCGGTGACTAGTTAAATCTACCTTATGGTACAAGTCATGCCATTACGGCGGTTTACTACAACGGGCCTTAAGTCGCCTGCGGGCCTTAAGCCCTTTATTGAACCGCCATCTTCATGCTTAGTCTTGGGCTTCTCTCTGGTGAATCCTCTTTGCGTAACCCGGCCCCTCCTGGGCGGCTTACACAAATAGTTATATCCCCAACATTAGGCCCCAGATTGATTTGAATCTGTTCATGTCAATCTTAAAATACCTTCAAAGAATAATTCTTCAGTCTTCTGACTGTGCAGAAGGTTTTCTTTAACCCGCCATGACGTCATCTTCTGGATCCGTGTTAACCCGGCGTGATGTCATCCTTTCTTAAATTCCTTTTCTATTCCACCGTATCCTTCAAAGGATCTCCGCTTTTATTGACTATTCCGAAAATCGAGGCGTCGGGGCCGCTGGATAATAACTCTTATCTCCTCGTTTCCCGCGCCGTCTCAGTTATCCTCTCCTTATAAATAGGCGCGACCTAGGTCTTCCATTCTTCCCTCTTTAAGTCGTCTTCTTCCTCCTTCCTCCTCTCGAGCTTCGCCGCTACCGCTATCGAGCTTCCTGTCTTCACCGTCCCAGGCCGCTGCATCGACCTGGTTGGACCAGAGAAATGCGATGCACTTCCGCAGCCCATCCAGATCTGTAAGTTCCCTTCCCTTCCTTGCTTAGATCCGCATTAGAGCTTCCTTGAGTTCATCGGAGTTCATCACCATTAAAGCCAAACTCTTGTTAGTTTTCCTTCTTAGACGCCTCTTCTGATCTAAGAATGACATAAAATGGCCACAGTAGTTGTTTTCGCACTTGTTTTGGATAGAACACAGATCCCTTTCTCTACATAAGAGCCTCATTCGAGCCTATGAACACATCTGCATCAGCTTTAGGTCTAGAAAATTTTCTTGTCAGAACTGCTTTCTGATCTAAAATAATAGTAGCAGTTTATGAAACTTGTTTGTATCACCCAGAAAACTGCCTCTGTCAAATACGCTTAAACTCAACTGTCTATGTAGCCGGTTTAAATAGATAACACTGATCTATTAACCTTACTTGCTTCTCATGACCTTAAGAAATTTGAACTGCTTTTGATACATGTGCGGCTTAGATATTGTGGCACAGTTATCCTGATATCATTAGGCCCCTCATTAAGCCGCCACCTTGAATAATTAGGATATTTCTCCTGGGTTAAAATTGAACCGGATCTTCTTATTTTGTAATAGGCCAACTGTTGTCATGGCACCTAAGGCGGCCAAGGCCCTTGTAACCTGCAATTGGGTCCCATCCATAGTTACTAAGAGTAAACTTGCTGAGTTCGTGAAGTCTGGCCACTTGCCAAAAAAGGAGGTCACGTCTTATCGTGCCCCTGACCCGTCTGAAGAGAGTCCTCAACCCAAAAAAGGGGAGGTGATAGTTTTCACGGATCACATGAACCGGGGGTTTGCCCCTCCCGGCTCAAAATTCTTCAGGGAAGTTTTGAATTTCTTTGATCTTAGACCTCAAGACATTGGACCCAATTCCGTGTCAAATCTTTGCAATTTTCAAGTCTTCTGCGAGGTGTACCTGGGAGAGGAGCCAAGTCTGCTTTTGTTCAGAGAACTTTTTTACTTGAACCGGCAGAATGAACGTGCCAACGGGCCTAGTCTTGAGCTTGGCAGCATCTCGATCCAGCGGCGGAGAGACTGCCTTTTTCCTTATGCTGAACTGCCGAGCCACCCAAAAGATTGGAACCAAACATGGTTCTACTGTCAGGACACTTCTCCGACTGACGAGAAGCCTCTACCCGGTTTTCGCGCCCTGCGCCTTGAGTCCAACCATCAGCTGGCGGATAAACTAACCGCTATTGAACGTTTGCCTCTTAATCCCACCATCTAGAAGATTAAAGCTCTTCTAGGAAATGGTTTAAATGGCATCGATCTGGTCCGAGTCTGGGTTACTTGGTGAATACTTCCATTAAGCCGCCACTCCGGCTTAATGTGTACTTACACAGGTGAAAAGGACGATCCAATGCGTCATAGTCCTGACGACTTACCAGATGATGTTGTAGATGCTACAACCCAGTCACTGCTGAAGGAGGGCACTGTAACTAGCAATGCCTTCGGCTTACTTCCCTTCTGCAAGAAGAACCCGACCCCTGCAGTGAGTTACCAATCTCAATAAATACTTTTTAACATGTTATACCTTCTTTGTACTTATAATTCCTTATCTTTTTCCATAGGCCGGTGATAATTTCTGGAAGGTCAAGTATGACCACGAGGCTGCCAAACAAGCCATGGCAGCCAACAAAACCGAAAGGAAAGCCGCCAAGACGGGAACCTCAAAGAAGAAGAAACCCAGTGCCTCCAATATGTTTAAATTGGATGACTCTTCTTCGGATGATGAAGAGGTAATCCTTTGATTTTCTTAACTCCCTTGTTGTTATTTTACTGACATTCTATCCTTTCAGGAGGATACAGGGAACAGTCAAGCAATGGACGAAGAGGTAACTATAATCTCCTCCGACTCAGAGCCTTTGCCAAAGCAAAAAATCCGAAGGGTGACCCGGAAAGTAAGATTTTCACATCCTCTAGCTTACCAAGATCCTCAATTTCTTTTGAAGCAACAACAGCTTGAAAATCGGAGGCAGACTCGGGCCAATCAAGATGCAGAACTCTCCTCCGGCTTACCCGATGCAACTAGGAAGCGTCAGACCGAGGTTATCTCCGATTTATGTTCTGTTTTACCTTTGGCGGGTTTGATTCACCAACCTCTCAATTCATCTGACTCCAATTATCAGAATACCTCTCCTTCCTCTGACGAGTCTATGCAATCAAACATGCCGGCTTTCAAAACGGCTCCCGGGTAATGTACCCGTCCTTACTTTAAGTTTTTCTGTACTTATGCTTTAATACTCATCCTTTTACCTTTATTGACAGCCTGCAAGTGAAACCCAGCAAGAGGGCAAGGAAAAATAAACCGTCCCAAGACCCGGTTGTCACTGAACCGGCGCTTGACTTGTCCGCTCCTGACAGCTCCACCCATCAACCGCCGCCTGAACCAACTTCTGATATTTCAGTGCCAACTTCTGACCCGCCTGCTGAAGATGTTATCCACAACTCTGATAACCCAGAAGCTCCTAGTCCGGCCAAGACAACTGACCCAGAAGTCGAATATCTGAAGAGTCAATTTGGTGAACCGGGCTGGCCTACTGTTCTTGCCCAATGCACTGCCAAGGAAGAATTTGCCCAATGTCGAAAAGCCAAACAGGACATCACTGACTATACTCACTTAAGCATTGGTGATATAGTCTCGGGCTATCTGAACCAAGTGCACAATAGTCCTGACCTGGAAATTGACATGGTGAAACAAATACAGCACAAATTTGAGGTATAACTTATGCTATTTTCCAGAATCTTACTTACTGTACCAGCCCCCAAGTCTATTGCTTATGAATGAATATGCTGTAGACTTAGAAATCTACTTACTGTTGGTTTGTCCGGTTTAAAGAAAATATATTTAACCCGGTTGTACCATGATAATGTTAATTTGCAATACACATTAGCCCCCAAGTTTCAAGTATCTTTACTTGTAAAGTGCTTGAGACTTGATATGTATGACCCGACAGGGTAGGTAAAAAATTCTTTAAGCATACATTAGCCCCCAAGTGCCAAGTATCTTTACTTGTAAAATGTTTGGGACTTGAATGTTACCTTACCATGATTCTTACCACAACCTGGTATCAATACAGGCCACCATAAGTCAATTTGAATCGGAGCTTGCTGACCTAAAGAGTCAGCTGGAAACTCAAGAGCTTGAAACTCAGAAAGCCAACTCCAAGTTTGAATTCAGCGTCTCTGAACAAGAGAAATTGAAGCAAAATTTTGAATCAGAGAGGAAAATCTGGGCTGAGGAGAAGGCTTCACTGGTGACTCGGGCCGAAACGGCGGAAGCATCTCTTGCAGAAGTAACAACCGAGCTGTCCGATTTAAAACGGCAGATATCCCAAATGGTCTCAGCTATCTTTGGTAAGTTACTCTGCAAAACCTCAAACATTGTAATCTTCCAATGATTATTGTAATAGTTATCTCCGGCTTATTGTTATGCTTGTGAACATACAGGCCCCAGGAGTACCAACCTCAAGCAAAACATGTTGATCAAGCTTAAGGCGGTTTACACCTTAGTGGAACAGCTGTACTCCGGGTCACAACATGCCTTGGCCGTTGTGGCCTTATCAAATTCCACTCCCCACCTCTTACAAGATGTGCTGAAGCATCTCGCCATGCTACCTCAACGAATTCAGGATTTAAGGCGGGCATCTTCAAGAGCCGGAGCCGTGGCCGCATTATGCCGGGCAAAGGCATGGGTGCCAGAGCTTGACTTGGCTGACCTGTCTCTTGGATATCCAAGCCTGAAGGAGGACGGTACTACATTTGATGATCAAGATTTCACCACCTGTGTCAAAGTCGTACGTCCCTTGGCTACCCTTATTGGGAATGATACTGATCTTGCTAAGTATTCGCCGGGCTATGATAGCGAGAACCGGAGAATTCCAAACATTCCATATGACCAAGTCAGCCTGATCCCTCCAACGCGTAAGCATACCTTTGCCCCTAAAGTGGACCCGGCCGGTTTAATAGATGATGAGGCTGAGTTTGAAGCCTTGAGTGGCATTGACTGGGCCTCGTCCACCTTCCAGGACAAAGCAACCGACGGAGAGGCGGAGAAGGATAACCCGGAGTCTTCAAGCCCGCCGAAGGAATGAACCGCCGGGCGTTTTATAACTTTGCCAAAACAATGCTTCACTTATTCAGACTCGGGGAGTCTTGTAATAGGATAGAAAAAACTTCTTAATGTTTGTCATGCCCTCGCGCATGTTTATGGTGCTTATTACTTTCGTAAGCCGCCATCACTATATTTTTCTGGCTTACGTTAACCATTTATTTCCTTGATGTTTAACTTGCTTTGCCTTATCCTGCACATAAAACAAGCAAAATTTTCTTGGCAGTTTATCGCGCCAGGGGTTTACATAGAATATTGATAACCCGGAACATAACCCAAAGACATCATATACAGGCCGGTTTATGATTATTTATTAAATATAATCACAATAGCATACCTGCAATCCCTTTGATAATCTTCCCGGTTCATATGATGCTTTACCTGGCACTTAAGAACCTGGGGTAATCAATATTAAACCGGAAGAATCAAGAACCATCTTATAATGCTTGCAAGAAGGTTTCAAGATAGTTAAAGTAATTATATTTATAACAGATAATAAGCAATGTTCACAGGCTCCTGATTCGAATACGATGAGAAAACCGTCCCAAAGGGGTTAAGCTAAGATTCGGATACGATCATATAGCCCCCAGTGGCTTTGGCGATGCCGATCAAGTGGGTATTGACAGCTATGTTCTCTTTGGTTCGAATACGACCTATGTTTGAACAGGAAGCCCCCAAGTGAACATAAGAGTTGTTTAATGACGCTGATTCGAATACGATCCATGTCAGACCCAAAGGGGTTAAGCTATGATTCAAATATGATCAAGAAGCCCCCAAGTGGGTTTGGCAGCATGCCGATCAAGTGGGTATCGACAGCTATGTTCTCTTTGGTTCGAATACGACCTATGTTTGAACAGGAAGCCCCCAAGTGACCATGGCTAGATTCAGATATGATCATAAGCCAGTCCAAAGGGAAAGCCGTATTCGGATGTGATCCACTCCCTGTTGGTTGTCTCCACTACCTGATAAAGAAGACACATAGATTTTTGAGGGTAAAAAGGACGGAGGTCCTGCTTTATTTCTTTATATAATATATACATTGTCAAAATATATATATATCTTGAAAGCCGGTGGCTTAAGTATAATAAGGCCGGAGATGAGCAATATTCCACGGCCGGCGGGTCTCCTCCTCCGACTTACGTGAGTCTTTGTGCTCTCGAACATCGATGAGGTAGTATGACCCGTTGTGCAGATTCTTGCTGACCACAAAGGGCCCTTCCCAAGGCGGGGATAGCTTGTGCATATCAGACTGATCCTGGATGAGCCGGAGCACCAAGTCGCCTTCCTGAAAGGTTCTGCTCCTAACCCGGCGGCTGTGATAGCGGCGCAGGTCTTGTTGATAAATCGCCGAGCGGGCTATTGCCAAGTCTCGCTCCTCATCTAATAAGTCAAGTGCATTTTGACGAGCTTCTTCGTTGTCAGCCTCAACGTAAGCCGCCACGTAGGGTGAATCGTGCCGGATGTCACTTGGCGGGACCGCCTCTGCACCATACACCATAAAGAAAGGCGTGTAGCCTGTAGATCTGTTAGGCGTAGTGTTGATGCTCCATAACACAGAAGGTAACTCCTCCACCCAACAACCCGGAGTCCACTGTAAGGGTACTAAGAGCCGGGGCTTGATACCTTTCAGGATCTCTTGATTAGCTCTTTCTGCTTGACCATTGGATTGAGGATGAGCAACAGCCGAAATATCAAGCCGGATATGTTCTCGTTGACAGAACTCTTCCATGGCACCCTTGGAGAGATTAGTGCCATTATCAGTTATGATGCTATGTGGGAAACCAAAATGAAAGATCACCTTTTTCATGAATTGAACCGCCGTGGCCGCATCACACTTACTGACCGGCTCTGCCTCAACCCACTTTGTAAACTTATCCACTGCCACCAGGAGATGTGTCTTTTTATCCTTAGACCTCTTGAAAGGCCCAACCATGTCAAGCCCCCAGACTGCAAACGGCCAAGTGATTGGGACCATCCTCAATTCTTGAGCCGGCATCTGAGCTCGTCGTGAGAACTTTTGACAACCGTCACATTTGCTGACCAGATCTTCCGCATCAGCATGAGCCGTCAGCCAGTAGAAACCATGACGGAAAGCTTTTGCTACCAGAGATTTTGACCCGGCATGATGGATCTCACGGAGTATTTCTTGGCCTTCCGTAGGGGACACACAACGTTGAAACGCCCCCGTGACACTTAGGTGATGTAGCTCGCCGTTAACAATCGTCATAGATTTGGAGCGCCTGACGATTTGTCTTGCCAAGGTCTCATCCTCAGGTAACTCACCCCGGGTCATATAAGCCAAATAGGGCACTGTCCAATCCGGGATAACGTGAAGAGCCGCCATCAGCTGTGCCTCCGGGTCTGGCACCGCTAGCTCTTCCTCGGTAGGCACCTTGACAGGAGGGTTATGCAAAATATCAAGAAAGGTATTAGGAGGTACCGGTTTACGTTGAGATCCCAACCGGCTTAAAGCATCAGCCGCCTCATTCTTCCTTTGATCAATGTGCTCCACTTCATAACCCTTGAAGTAACCAGCCACAGCATCTACTTCACGATGATAAGCCGCCATAAGGGGATCCTTAGAATCCCACTTGCCTGACACATGTTGAGCCACGAGATCTGAGTCGCCCAAACACCTTACCCGGCTCAAGTTCATCTCTTTAGCCATCCGGAGACCATGGAGTAAGGCCTCATACTCAGCTGCATTGTTAGTACACGGAAACATAAGCCGGAGTACATAACAAAATTTGTCACCTCGAGGGGAAGTTAAAACAACTCCCGCCCCCGAGCCTTCCAGCTGCCTGGACCCGTCAAAATGATAGTCCAATATGTGTTATCCGGCTTCTCCTCAGGCGCCTGTAACTTTGTCCAATCATTGATAAAATCCACCAAGGCCTGAGACTTGATAGCAGTACGTGGCATGTACTTTAAATCATGAGGCCCAAGCTCGATGGCCCACTTGGCGACTCGTCCTGTGGCCTCCCTATTTTGGATGATATCTCCCAAAGGGGCAGAACTTGCCACAGTTATAGGATGACTTTGAAAGTATTGCTTCAACTTCCGGTTGGCCATAAACACTCCATAAAAAAGTTTCTGCCAATGTGGATACCTTTGTTTAGACTCAATGAGCACCTCACTGATGTAATAAACCGGCCGTTGAACCGGATGCTCCTTGCCAGCTTCCTTACACTCCACCACGATGGCAACGCTGACAGCTCGTGAATTAGCAGCCACGTATAACGGCAATGGCTCTTTATCAATGGGAGCCGCAAGAACCGGCGGTTCAGACAACTGTCTCTTCAAGTCTTCAAAGGCAGCATCAGCGGCCTCACTCCAGACAAAAGTGTCTGTTTTCTTCATCATCTGATACAGTGGTAGGGCCTTCTCACCTAACCGGCTTATGAACCGGCTTAAAGCGGCAACACGACCCGCCAATCGCTGAACATCATTGATGCACGCCGGTTTAGCCAGAGAGGTAATTGCCTTGATCTTCTCCGGATTAGCTTTAATGCCTCTGTTTGATACCAGAAAACCCAAAAGCTTGCCTGCAGGTACACCAAATACACACTTGGCCGAGTTAAGCATCATTTTCTAAACACGGAGATTATCAAAGGTCTCCTTTAAATTGGATATTAAGGTTTCCTTTTCTCTAGACTTCACCACAATGTCATCTACATAAGCATGAACATTACGCCCGATTTGATCGTGTAGACAGTTCTGCACACATCTCTGATAAGTCGCCTGAGCACTCTTGAGTCCAAACGGCATAGATACATAACAGAAGGCCCAAATGGAGTGATGAAAGCCGTCTTCTCCTGGTCCTTAACTGCCATTTTGATCTGATGATAACCAGAGTAAGCATCCAAAAAACTCAAACGTTCACAACCCACCGTAGCATCAATGACTTGATCAATACGGGGGAGAGCAAAGGGATCAGCTGGACAAGCCTTGTTTAAATCCGTGTAGTCCACACACATCCGCCAAGTGTCGTTCTTCTTGAGGACAAGCACCGGGTAAGCCAACCACTCGGGTGAAAAACTTCAATAATAAACCCGGCCGCTAAGAGCCGGGCGACTTCCTCTCCAATAGCTTTCAGTCTCTCTTTGTTAAAACGCCAAAGAAACTGCCTGACCGGCTTATACTTCGGATCAATATTGAGAGTGTGCTCAGCGAGTTCCCTCGGTACACCCGGCATGTCAGAAGGTTTCCATGCAAAGATGTCCCGGTTCTCACGGATGAACTCGATGAGCGCGCTTTCCTATTTGGGATCCAAATTGCTGCTGATGTTGAACTGCTTAGAAGGGTCACCCGGGGTAAAGTCAACAAGCTTTGTCTCGGCAGCCGATCTAAACTTCAACGCCGGGTCGTGCTCTGTAGTTGGTTTCTTCAGGGAGGTCATATCCGCTGGGTCAACATTATCTTGATAAAATTTGAGCTCTTCCGCCGCACAGGCCGACTCAGCATAAGCCGCGTCGCCTTCTTCACACTCCAACGCCACCTTCCGACTTCCATGCACAGTGATGGTGCCCTTGTGACCCGGCATCTTGAGCTGCAAATAAACATAACACGGCCGGGCCATGAACTTAGCATAAGCCGGCCGCCCGAACAGAGCATGATATGGGCTCCTGATTTTGACCACCTCAAACGTCAACTTCTCAGCTCTGGAGTCATATTCGTCTCCGAAGGCCACCTCCAGCTCAATCTTGCCAACTGGGTAAGCCGACTTACCAGGGACCACTCCATGGAAAACAGTGTTGGACGTCCTCAGATTTTTATCAGTTAACCCCATGCGTCGAAAGGTCTCATAATAGAGGATATTGATGCTACTACCCCCGTCCATGAGGACCTTAGTGAATTTATATCCACCAACCTGAGGTGCTACCACCAAGGCCAACTGACCCGGATTATCGACCCGTGGAGGGTGATCTTCTCTGCTCCATACAATGGGCTGTTCTGACCACCTCAAAAATCAGGGAACTGCCGGCTCGACAGAATTCACGGCCCTCTTATGAACCTTCTGGTCACGTTTGCATAAGCTAGTGGTAAACACATAGTACTGCCCACCATTCAACTGCTTCGGGTTGCTTTGATAACCCAACTGCTGCTGCTGCTGCTCTCCTTGACCAGACTGATGTTGATTATAACCTCCTTGACGTCCCTGAAAGCCGGAACCTGAGCCGCCACCCGGGCCATGAAAACCGCCAGCCCCTGAACCGCCACCAGACCCATTATGGCCATCATAGGTGTTGGAATTCTTAAACGCCTTCATGATCACGCAATCTTTCCACAGGTGTGTGGCGGGCCGCTCCCTGGTGCCGTGTCTCGGGCAGGGCTCATTGAGTAGCTGCTCAAGAGATGGGCCTGACCCGCTGGATCGAGGCGGTTTACCCTTACGTCTCTGATTGTTACCTTGCGCATTAGCGTTGGCCACAAACTCCGGGTTACCGTCCGCCTTACGCTTATTGCCTCCTTGATTCATCGGGTTATGCTGCTGACCCTTTCCATTGCCGTTCTTCTTTCCCTTCCCGTTCTTTTCCTCATCAGATGCAGGGTCCTTGGTACTATCAGAATCGGCATATTTGACTAAAGCCGCCATCAGCGTACCCATATCATTGCAATCACGCTTAAGGCGCCCCAGTTTCTGCCTTAGTGGCTCAAAACGGCAATTCTTCAACATGAGGACTGCAGAACCGGCATCCATCTTGTCAGACGAATGTATTATCTCCTTGACCCGGCGTACCCAATGAGTCGTAGACTCACCTTCCTCCTGTTTACAATTTGTCAAGTCCACAATTGACATAGACTGCTTACAGGTATCTTTGAAATTCTGGATGAAACGGGCTTTCAGTTTTGCCCATGAACCAATGGAATTGGGCGGCAAACCCTTCAACCAAGACCGGGCTGTTCCATCTAACAACATGGTGAAGTACTTAGCCATCGCCGCATCGCTGACTTCTAATAACTCCATAGACATCTCGTAACTTTCGATCCAAGCTCCGGGCTGTAAATCGGCCGTGTAATTCGGCACCTTTCGAGGTCCCTTGAAGTCCTTGGGTAACCGCACATTACGCAAAGCCGGTACCAGGCAAGGAACACCACCGGTTCTAGTGGCTACTCCCGCCTCAACGGAAGTCGTTGGATACTCTGAAAAATCTTGATGTGCCATCTGTTGAGCCGCTAGCTGAGCCGCCCGCTCGTTCTCCTGACGTATTCGGTCTTGCACTGGATTATAGCCACTGGGCTGGTTACGGCGTTGGGCGTTGCTTGACAAAGCTTCCAGACTCCATGTGCCTGCTGTAACTCGGGCTCCGGTTCTGGCGAGGCGGCGCTAACCAAGGCGGGGAGTTGAATGAATTCTGTCCCGGCTGTAAGAATAGGTCTCTTGCTGAGCTAAGGCCGTCTAGAGAAGTTCTCTGACCTTCCGGGTCTCCACTTCCACCGGGTCATCACCGTCCATAGGAAGAGCCGCCAAACGTGTTGAGGCTGCGATTAAGTTCTCCATGGGGTTGGAAAAGTGACCCGGTGGAATCGGCACATAACGCGGCGGTGCATGCTCACGTGAGGTGGTGCCATCTCCCGAGGCTGAGCCGGCCCTCCTGTTCCAGCTGTCATAAGCTGATTGGCCTCTGGCGGGTTACTTGGGCCGGCTCCGGGCGTAGCAAAAAGAACCCGGGGGTCATAATCCGGAGGTAAACGGGACTGGGTTTTCTGATGTCTCCTCCTCATCACCTCATTGGATGTGTTTAAGCTCATTGTGAGATGGTAAGCTTCCGACTGCAGCCGCTGTGCTCGGGCATCTAGAGCCGCCCGCTCTGTAGCTAATCTAGTGTCCTCAGCTACCAAGGCCTCCTTGGCCTGAGCTATTTCCTCACGCACCCGTGCCACCTCCGCGTCATGCTCATCTTTATCTGCGGGAATAACTGTTGCGGTTAACAGGGTCGTAAGCTTGTCCATGAGGTCTATCAGCACCTGAGCCGGTGGGCGCACGGGGCCGCCTGCCCCGGCTGCTCCTAACCCGGACGTTACTGCTGTAGCAGCTGTAGAGTTCGAGCCGGGCTGAGTCCCAGCCATAAAGACTCCTGCCCATCTTGGCGGCTCACAGGGGTCCGGAATACTGATGCCATCGGAACAGCCCCCGAGCACGCCGTCTTGCACTTGGTACAATGAATCTGTTGAACCAGCGGACAAATCACCGTCTGAGAGGAAGGCCGTCTCACCCCTATCTTCTGATCCTTCAGAAAGTTCCTCTCCGTGGATGCAGCCCACGAAGCACGCTTCATAACAGGTTGAGTCCGGGTCTTCCTCGCACGCTGAGCCGTCTCGACGAGGTCGGTGCAGTTGTCCGGCTCAGGGCCCGGCTCACCCATCCGGCCGATGAACATGGATTCCGCCGAAGGGGACCCGGTATCCGTGCTCAATTGGGCCGGCGTCGGGACCCCAGCCTTCGTCGTCGATGTAGATCTTGCCGCGACGACTCTTGGTCATCCGGCCCACTACATATCCCTTGAGCCCTTCGAAGTTGCCCTTCAAGAACTCAAATCCACCGTGCGCTGGCCCCACGGTGGGCGCCAACTGTCATGGAATTGTCACGTCAGATGTCCTCGTGAAAGGACTTAGTTGTGGAGCCATTGCAACTAGGAAGCTTGAAGAGGTTAAATCGGGACAAAGGACACGAGAGGTTTTATACTAGTTCGGCCCCTTACGGTGAAGGTAAGGCCTACGTCTAGTTGGGTTGGTATTGATGTTTCAATGACCAGGGAGCAAGATACGCTATGCCCGGCTCTCGATGAGTTGTTTCTTGCCCTAAGCCGCCAGTAGGTCGTCCCCTTATATACACGGGTTGACGCCCTGTGGCTTACAAAGTCCCGACCGGCTTATAACAGTGTCCGGCTCGGTGACTAGTTAAATCTACCTTATGGTACAAGTCATGCCATTACGGCGGTTTACTACAACGGGCCTTAAGTCGCCTGCGGGCCTTAAGCCCTTTATTGAACCGACATCTTCATGCTTGGTCTTGGGCTTCTCTCTGGTGAATCCTCTTTGTGTAACCCGGCCCCTCCTGGGCGGCTTACACAAATAGTTATATCCCCAACACAAGGGTCGATATAGGGCTCACGTGGCTGATAAGGCGGCTCGCAAGCGTGACAAGACCATGATGAGGCACATGCGTCTGGAGGTTGCTAGTGGCTCTGAGGAGCGGGTTATGGATGAGGAGACTTGGATCTCGTAGCACTGCCAGTGGTCAGACTCCAAGGCCAAGCATCAGCGTGAGGCAGCAAAGGAGTCTGAGGAGCACGAGGACTCAGATGAGCATGAGGAGTACTGATGATGTCTGGAGCATCTCTACCACCTTGGAGTAGTTTAGTGCTCTTTGCCCTTTTGGTGTCTTGATGCCAAAGGGGGAGAGAGCTTAGGGATTTGCTGAGTCATGAGTGTGTCTTCTTTGCCGTTGCTTTCGTTCTCTCATGCACTCTTTCTCGTTTGATTTGCTTTAGTTTGTGTGTGGAACCTTAAGTACCTATCATATGGTGTGACACATATTCTACCCTATCTTTATCTTTATGTCAAGTACCTTCTTAGCTTGTGAGATGTTATCTATCTTGTGCCCTATCTTTATGATCACATGCTACTTTCTTGCATCCATGCTTATCTATCTTATATTACTGATGCAAGTGTTATCAGTCTATAAAATATAGGGGGAGTGTTGATCCTAGTGTGTGTGCTTTGCATTTCAAAGGCATACTTAATTAGTGCACACATCTAGGGGGGCATCTATATTTTGTAGATGTTGGGTTTGCATATTATCATGTTTCATCCTTGTGCAAATCCCGTGTTATCATCAATCCACCAAAAAGGGGGAGATTGTTAGGGCATATTTCTCCCTTAGTGGTTTTGGTGATTGATGACAATGCATCTGCGGACTAATCGTGTGCTTTGAGCATTTCAGAGAATCTATCATATGGTGCAAGACGATTCGTGCCCCTCGGAGCTATTGGGAAGACGGTGTTTTTCTTGCATTTCATTTTCGGTGGATTTGAGTCGTAGGATCGCCGTACTATTAAGAGGGGGTCCGCTTCGGAAAGGTTTGGGTGTAATCAACACGTACACAGTCTTTTCGCACCCTCTTTGTTTCCCGGCAATTGAGCTTGTCCTTCCTCTATGCATGGGCTTTCCAGAGTCACTTAAGTGGTAGTACCGCTCTACTCAGCGGTAGTACCGCTCCAGCAGTACTGTCGCAGTTCGGTGTTGGCAACACTTCCGCTTGTTTTTAGTGTTCTATAAATGGGTGGTAGTAGGGCGGTAATTTAGTGCGGTAGTACCGCTTTAGCGCTACTGCAATCCTGACTACCACCCCACTACCACAAATTTACTAGACTTCCAACAGCTAGGGGGAAGTACCGCTCCTGTGGAGTTGTAGTACCCCCCCCCCCCCGGTGGAACTACCGCTGTTCCACTACCGCAAGGAGTACCGCTTATATTTTGCTCTCTGGATAGCACTATCCTTCGAGAAGAATTAGAGCGTCAGTTGGCAGCAGCACTATCGCCCTGCTTTATCTACTACCACTGGTTCCTCTAGTTTCTCAACACTAAGCAGAAGTACCACTGCTGGGAGCGGTAGTACCGCTCCGGCAGCACTACCACCTCCCTGATGTGTTCAGTTAAACACAGCTGCAAAAATCTTTCGTGCCAGCGGAAGTACTGCTTGCCCGAGCGGTACTACCGCTTGTGCACGGGCTGAAGGGGCATAATGGTTGGATTTCATTCCCCACTATAAAAGAGAGTCATCTTCTCCAAGTTGACTTACCTCTTCCTCCCCCAAGCTCCATTGTTGCTCACAAGCTCATGTTCGCCTGATCTCTCTCCCTAGCCAACCAAACTTGTTGATTCTTTAGGGGTTGGTTGAGAAGGCCTAGATCTACACTTCCACCAAGAGAAATGATTCCCACCACTAATGTCTTGCAGATCTTGTTACTCTTGAGTGTTTGAGCACCCTAGACGGTTGAGGTCACCTCGGAGCCACATACCATTATGGTGAAGCTTTGGGTGGTATTGGGAGCCTCCAATTTGGTTGTGGAGAGAGCCCCAACCTTGTTTGTAAAGGTCCGGTTGTCGCCTTCAAGGGCACCACTACTAGAATCACGGCATCTTGCATTGTGCGAGGGCGTGAGGAGAATACAATGGCCCTACTGACTTCTTGGGGAGCATTGTGCCTCCACACCGCTCGAACGGAGACGTACTTCCCCTCAAATGGAAAGAACTTCAATAGCATATCCTTGTCTCCACCGGCTCCACTTGTGGTTACACTTTTACTTTGTGCAAGCTTTACTTGTGTTTTATCTCTTGCTTGCTTGTGTGGTTGTTGTTGCTAGCATCATATAGGTTGTTCACCTAGTTGCATTTATAGACAACCTATTTGTTGCTAAACCTAATTTGTTAAGAAAAGCTAAAAATTGGTAGTTACCTATTCACCCCCCCCCCCCCCCCCCTCTAGTCAACCATATCGATCCTTTCACTCTTGTTCCTCATGATTGGCTTGTTGTTGAGGATGAGGGTTTCGTGCCCAGTTCCTCATTTCTTGGCTCTCATCAAGACGAGCGGATTCATCTTGTATCTCTTGACGGAGCATTTCTTCTTGTTCACGCACTCGAGGTTGCGCTCATCGACGACACGAGTGGCCTCTCGGAGTGCATGTTGTGATTCAAGCGCTTGTTCCTCACTGTGTTGTTGCTCTTGCCATAGTGCATCATAGTCTTTGTTGCCTTGGTGTTGGCATCGTGGGGCTTGCTCTTGTTCCATGGCACCTTTTTCTTGGCGACGAAGTCGTTCGCGCTCTCAAAGATAGTCTTGCAAACCATTTCCATGGAATGGATTTTCTTGAGCTTGGCGATCTTGACGGACATTGTGGCGATGAGAACGAGCTCGTTGAAGACTTACATTGTAAGAAGGGTACGAAGAGTGTCGACTAGAGTGGCGTAGTTTTGATAAAGATGATGTGAATGACGTGTGGTTAACCATCATGTGACGAAATTCTTCCATTTGTGTGGATAGCTTGGCATCAAGATAGTCCTGGTTCCTTGCTTTCGGTTGACGAAGGTCCATGGAGAGTTTCCCGATGCGGTCTCCCAAAGCTTCGCTTTCTTGATTTAGAGCTCGTTGAATGTCGAAGAGATGATTTTTGGTGTCGTAGTCGTGCGCTTCATCTCAATCCTCGAAGAGTGGGTTTGCCGAAGTGCTTGGCCTATCCATGATAGTCAAGTGGTGGTGAGTAGGAAATGAGAGAACAATACCGAAGTTACCTTTTCTAAAGATTGAGGATGTATCGAGTATAACTCAATATAATGCTACAATAATAGAATTGGTACAGGGTTTGTTTCTCACACCTACAAAAGTAAGGGATTATCGAGGAGCATTGTTAGGATGCGTGGCACAAAATTCAAGCAAGTGTTAGTCAAGATATTGATAATGCTAAGAAGGTTCACAAAATTACAAGTAGTGCAAATATATCAAAGCCTAGGATGTCACTTGGAAACACGCACATGAAAGATAAGTGAGATCCGCGCAACCAAGGAAGGAGCAGAAAATGTGTCATCGCAGAAAATGCTCTTGTTGCATGGATACAAGAGAGACAACAGCTCGATTGCTCAAATGGGCTAGATACGCTTGTGTACCAACCTATGAGAGTAATGTGTCATCTTCAATCCAATTTTGTTATGTATGTATGATCTAATATGATGTAATTATGCAAAGATGGCTCAGTGCTATTGCTTACAAGCTCTTTATTTCTCCTCTTTTGCCTAAAAGCTTTGTCTTTCTCTCTTTTTTTCGTCTTTTTACTATGCCACAATGCTTGATCTGCAAGCGAAAATATGAGACAATTATGTAAGATATGCACAGGAGAGATTTATGGCACAAAGATGATAGCAAGATGATTTTCACGCTAAATGTAGCTATGCGGAGTAAGGGTATCACTATGGTGCACAAAGAGCGTGGCCCGGCAATCCTCAACTCACTAGTCTCGATAGGTAAGTGATGCAAAATGGATGGGGTTATCAATGCAATGGCAAGGAAAGGTACTAGGTGTCGTCGAGGTTACCATCCTTGCTTACGGTTGGTATGAGGATGAAGTGCTCGTTGTCGATGTCGAGTCCGTGGTGATGATGAATAGTGGTGTTGTCGATGTCAAATTGTTCCTAATTAGCCGAAACACCTTAGGAAACGGAAACCGCAACTCAAAATCGATCAAATGCGGAAGGTGGATGCTTTTATGGTGAAAAAGTTTATGGAAGCAAATGGTGGTGGTAATAATCTACGTGGATGAGGAATGTCAATAGCTACAAAACGAGCTAAAGAACAAGCAAAACAAACTTCGGGAGTGAAAGTTATGATGAAAACGATGTTAGGTTTGGGCTGAAACTGGGGGGTGCGGGCACCCGGGGTTTGGAGGGTGCGAGAGCCCGGGGTGGTCAGCGAGGGTTGGGCAAAAATTTCCCAGGGATCCGGGTGCCCGGGGGTGGCCCTTTTGGGCGGAAAATTAGGGGGGCTAGAAAAATTGGGTGGATTTCGTGGTGGGCATGGTGTGGATGGTTGGGGAGAGGCTAGATCCACTTGCCAAACAACAGATCCATGGACCAAAACAATAAAATCTCACAAAAACCAACAAAATGCAAAAAAAATGGTAGGCTATTTTTGTGAGGATTTTCAAATTGGGACCAAAAAGCAACAAAATTAGGCTCGCAAATGGGGGGTATGGACTCCAAGATGTGAATCGACCTAGTTCATGACACCAGGATGTTGTAGGGTAGAACCCCAAGTGAGGATGTTTTCAACTTGGAGGGGGAAAGAGATGAACTCACAAGAACATAGGGGAAATTAACTCAAACAAAACCCAATTACACATTCACTAGAGTAGCACACATGATATTCACAAGAATACAAGAAACATTCAAGGAAAATAGCACTAGGGTAATGTTCTTCACACTCCAAAGAAGGTGAGGTCTTGATGATAGTCTTTTCCAAGAGGAGGCCTTGATATCCACTAGGGATCTTCTCCTATGAGGTCTTCATCTCCAAGAGGAGTGGTAGATGAGCAAAGCTCCCTCTAGATAGTCCCATACACTTTGCTAACCCTACTTTGGAGTTAGATATGAAGTACTTATAGCCTAGGAACAAACTGAGGGGAAAACTGGGATACATGGGCCATTTAACCCAAAATGCGCGCAGGCATGGCTGGAGAGGTCCGGGCACCCGGGTAAAGAGATCGTGCACCAGGGGGTCGCTGGGAGGAGGGGGTCGGGCACCCGGGGTCACGCCAGGTGGGGGGCACCCGGGGTGTGAGGGCTCGGGCACCCGGAGGGGTCAAGGGGCAATGCCCCTCCTGTGGTCGCCGGTCCGGGCACCCGGGGTGGTCAGGGAGCTCACCTGGGTGGCGACTAAGGGCCCGGGCACCCGAGGTGGTCCGAGGCCTTCGGTTCTTTGCGTATGGGTGTCCTTCCTCCTTCTCCGTGGGTGCTTGGGTCTCCCTAGAGTTGGCAATGGGTACCCATTACCCGCGTACCCTGCGGGTGAAATCCCTATTAGGGCAAGGGTATGGGTCAAAAAAATACCCACGGGTACATAAATAGGAAATTTCATACCTATGTACCCGCATATATTTTGACAAATAGGCCTTATATATTATTTATTCACATATTAAAAATACCATGTGTACATAAATCCCACAGCCCTAAAAGGATCTCATCATGCATTCATGTTAGGCCACCACACCACAATAACTAGCCCACGAATGAGTATGTGTTGTTGTCATGATGTGTTGTTGTATATAAATTATTATTATAAGTTGTTGTTTATGACTGTGTAATGCTCAAATTGATGTGCTGCAAATCTGGATAATTTTACCCGCGGGTACCCATTTACCCTAATGGGTGACGGGTATGGAAAAAATTATACATGTCAACGGATATGGGTAAGGGTGATGGGTAAGGTTTGGGATGACTGGTAAGGGTATAGGGTGGCTCCACCCATACCCAAACCCTGTGGCACCTCCTTCTCCCTCCTTGCCTCCTCTTCACAGCCTTCTCCTTGGTATCTAAGAATGCATAATGTTTTGTTTGAGGTAGAAGCCAATTCTCATGTGAATCCAAAGAATGCTCAAAGAGGAAAGAGTTAACTTCAGTTTCAATGGCACGTGCTCGTGCTCTCATCATTGGTCCGCTTCGTGTTTACGGTGGTGATAGAATGTCCATGGGGATGCTCATTGCTGGGATGCAGACGCATCAATTTTGCTGGGATGCAACAAAGAACATGCATCAGTGAACCAAAACAACCGCTAAACAGTCTTACTGGGTTGGGATCCTCTACAGTACCATATGGTGTTGTAGTGCCGATGACATGTGGGGCCAGGTTCCACATGGCAGTGACTGTACAGCACTGCAAAGGATCCTAACCCGTCTTACTGGTAGGCGCAACATCTAGATGCCACGCTGACGGGCAGGCGTGGGCCACGGTCAAACGCAGCACGATGTGCCAATCCAACGGCCCAAAACACACCACGATGTGTCAATTCAACAGGCTGATTGGACGACCCATATCCACGATGTGCCCATCCAACGACACACCACACCAAAGACCGTGAGGAGGTGGGTCAACAACACCACATACACTTCGAGACAATACGCGAATAAGCTATTACAAATTGAAAGGACACTGCAAGATTTCCTATATGAAACAAATACGAAGTAATTTCATGGAGTCATCTACCAGATGTTCCAAAAGGTGATAAAAATTCTGCATTCAAACAAAACATGCACTTTTCAATTATTGCCCGTCCTTTCACGTTGTTGCTTGACGCATAACATATCTATCAAACTGATAACTTCATCACATTAACTTCCTCTTCTTTTCAGGTACTGCAATACCGATAGCTTGATCGCTCCCACCTTGGAGAAGACCAGTCCTACAAGAATACTGCCAAGTTAATAGAACGCCCATAGTTGATTCAGATAGGTACAGTGCAGAATATCACCAGTAGGGTTGTATACCAAACATGGGATAAACAAGGGTGGAAAAATGTACTTCCAACTGTGAAAACAAAGACTACTTTACCACAACTACATTAGACACAATGTAGTGAACCAGTTATCATGTAGAAGCATTTGCTTTGGAAGAGCAAAACGCAACGCAACCATCCTTCCAACACAAACAGAACAGAGTTACATACGCAGAACATAGAACCGTTCATGTGCTAGACTGGTGTTTTGGTTGCTTGCAGACTCCAGGCAGCATAAGATATGAATAGTAGTACAAATAGAGAATACCAATGTTTCACTATATAGATGATGGACTAATCCAATTTTTAGGGTTAGCCGCTCAGAATGAACATACATAGAATCTTCCGGATATCAAGTCACATGTATGTCTTGACTAATAAAATTAGGTCAGACCCTCTATGATGTCAATTGTTTTGTAATGCAAATGACCAGACCTCCATGTGATTGTCAGGTACAGTTAAGACCGTGTGAGGTAGCAAATGTGCTGGCGTAAGGGATGCATGGGCCGTAATGGTGCAGGCAGGCTGTTGCCAAAGCCATGGAGTTAGACAGGTGAAACTATGGCACCCAGCACCATGGGGGCAGTAAGGACTTGCAAGATGATAAATTACACATTCTACAGTAACAAGGTGGTGCAGTGCCATATAAATGGTTGCATCCAGGTCGGATAGAATTCCCTACTCCGGGTGAATGCATTGTCTTGAGCTCTAGAAAAACACAAGAAACCCACCAACGAACAACAAAACTAAGGGCATTGTATTACTATATAAAACTATGAGTCCGGCTGCTAAAAGATGACACCAAACAAAACATCAAACAACAGAGACATCTCTCTGGCGGATTCCTTTTTCTAAAGGGCAGCATCTACACCTTGTGTCTCTCCCACCAACATTGTCTCAAAAAGAAGTACCCAAAGACTCGGTGGTAGAAGGTGCAGCTTGACTTGCTGGAAATTGCAGGTAGAAAGATTTGGTTGAAGCCTTGAAGGATGGCCATCATACAGATGTGACAGCTAATATGAAGAGAAAAACTGAGAGTAAGACAGTACTCCTATTGGTCACAGCCAACTAACATCTGTCTTCAAAATTTTGATTCAAATTCCAAACTCTAGATCCCAGGTTATTTTTGTTTCCTGGAAGTAAGATCAAGACTGCCCTTGATTGACACAAACACCAAATGGGGCAGGAAGAGTCTAGACACATAAGTGGCTGAGAAAACAAACAGTCCATATGAATATTGTGCACAAACCACAAAGTAAATTCATGAGAAGCAATTACCTTGTTCCAAGCAAATTGAGGTGCTTGGAGAACTCGGCAGGAAGAAAGGTAGAGTAAACCTGGGGTTTTTCTTTGGCAAAGTACAAAGCTTCATCAGCACAGAGGTCCCCCACCTGTTCTGTACCATTGATGTATGCAGATGACGACTTCACCTTGCCATTGCTAATGTCAATGGCAACAATCCATACCTTATTATACATGTACGATGCTTGGTCATGCCCGATCATGAAGTAAATGATACTGGGCTCATACATGCTGATAACAGGGTACTCTAATGGGGTACGAGGAAGATGTGTGAGTCCACCAAACCCTATCTCACTGGATCTAATAGATGCATCCTGCTTCCACTTCATCACGCCGTTGCTTTCTGTTATTAGTGCCCAGGAGGTGATGGTGAAATCATCACTGGCAGGTTCAGTGGTTTCAAAAAACTCATCATTGCCATCGACAACTTTGACAAATTTCATAACCTCACCCGCTGTGACACCAACGGTGTGGTACGCCTCTACCCATGCTCGGCCCTTGTGTCCGGCCCATAATATGGGCAATTTAGCCGGGAGTTCCAGGTATAGGAGCTTGGGGCTCTCATTGAACACATCGCAGAACAAGATACCAAAGGAGTAATCAACCCAACACAGGTAACTCTTGAAGGGGATGACTGTGTGAGCATCAAAGTTCTTAAAGACCTCCTCCAAATCAAATTCCTTCACATCGTCGCAGGGTACGATGGGCGGATGCTTGACCTCCCAACTGCGAGAGATAGACGGGCACAGGACCTGGAGTTTAGGTGGCGCCCCGGACTCGGTGATCTCGAGCTGTGCGACGGCGACCTCATCCTCTCCGCGGCACAGGACGCCTAGGTCAAGGCACTTCAGCCTGCGCAAAAACTGATTCGTCATGACGTCAGCACTGGCCTTGATTTGGTCCTGGACCTGGGCAATGGTCCCGTCAAGAGGGGGTAGCCGCTGTAGAGACGGCGGAGAGCCACCACCGGCGGTATAGTAGAGGAAGTAGTCGATCATCGGGATGATGTTCTCGTAGCCTGGCACAAGGATAGGATAACTCATCTGGAGGAGCACCGCGGCGCGGTGGGCGGCGATGATGTCGAAGCTATGGGACTGCGACAAGCCTTCATCCATCTGCAGAAAAAGGCGGGACACCTCCGGCGGCTCAACGAGTTTGAAGCAGATCTGGAACTTTTTATCCATGGAGTTGGTGCCGGTGGCCAGGGTTGAATCGGCGTCCTTGGGGAAGGTGAAGTTCTCGCTCCAGAACACGAAGCGGTCGAGCATCAACCAATCAGGTAAGGTGGTGCTGGTGGAAGCCATGGCGGGTCGGGCAGCAGCGGCGGCGAAGGTGAATTGGTGAAGTGAATCTCCCGACAAGCTAGGGTTTGCTTGTTTTATCTCTTTCAGAGCGACGATGGATTTGTTTTTCTTTTTTGTTCGGTATATATTCTTACGACCGCGCAACGGCGCGCTTGGCCCAGGAAAGCCCATTCTGGCGCCGATTGGCGGTAACCACCTCGCCGTGGTGCGACAGCCCAACTCTTACCTCCTCAAAATAAAAAAAGTACATAAAAAGGCACATAAAAAATAGTTTTACATCATCAAAAAGTGCATTATACATCAGTTTGAGCATGCCCCTAAAAAAACATCATCTAACATGTTACTTTAACCGATGATATAAAATAGACACCATTTGCTCCAACAAATGATGTATATTGAGCACGATAATTGCATACATATTGAACATATTTGTATTAAACTCATCTTCTCAAATAAATCATAAACACTACAAACAAATTGTTCATCACACATCACATACATTATTCAAATTATTACACAAATTTTTCATCACACATCACACGAGAAGATGAAATTAGGGATGTTGTTCCCCATGTCACTTCCACCATTCCTCCATGGCGTCCTTTTAAAGATCACTAGATGTTGGGGCGTGCCCGTGGCGCGCCTCTTGAGGGAGAGCTGGGCGGTGCCTAGTTGTAGTCGCCCCTTTAATACCTATTTCTATTCTAATTAGCGTTTGGGATGATTGCTTTAATTAAGAAACTTAGCAGCAGAAATAGAAATATATATACAGAGAAAGCCTATTATGGATCTAAACATGAAATATCTGACTGAGAATAGTGCATTTAACATAAGCAGCAACATAGGTTTAGCGTCTTGAAAAGCATGTGATAAGAGGGCCCAAAAGCAAACCATAGGTTATCACAGGATAGAGCATAATTAGGAGTACTTAGTGGTACATCTCTACCTAATAATAAAGCAAATTGGGTTTCGTCGGTCCGTCACGCACTTTTGCAGAACCCCCCCCCCCCTGACGACAACCCGTGACGACGGAGTGGGCGCACGGTGGCGACAACCCGTGACGACGGAGTGGGCGCACGGTGGCGACCAGCCCTGCTCGAGTCACCTGCCTCCTCCTGGCTGGATCTGCAGGGCCTTCACTGTCAACGGGGAGCAGTGATGTGCGGCGGCAGGGCCTGTGAGAGGAGGAGGAGTGGAAAGAGGACAGATGATGGGGTGGGTAGAGCCGAGGAGGAAGGATCGAGGGCAGCGGCGGCGGCTGGAGAACGAGGGAAGAGAGGAGGAGGAGGAGGCGGCGGCGGCGGCAAAGAGGGAAGGCGTCGTGGCCTCGTGGAGTCTGGTGGAGACCCGCGTTAGGTTTAGACCAATCCCGCGTTTGTGAGCGATTTGACCAATCCCGTCGCGTTTGTTTTGTCGTTTCCTATCCGACGTGGCTAGCGCGAGCGTTCGGCCTTGATGCACACCTTATTGTTTTTAATTGTGGGTATCGACATCTCGAATCTCATGGTACGTCTCAACAAAGCATCAGATTCAGTCCTCCCTTCTACGCGGCTGCACGGGTTTCCCCATTAGCTCATAAAAGGTGTAGCCCTAATCTTCGCCACGCTTATTTTCAATGATTATGTTGTGCATGATCACGCACGCCGTCATGATGTAACAGAGGATCTCTTGGTCCCAAAATCCTCGCACAATAGCAAATCGGTCCTGTAAAATCCCGAGAGCACTCTCCACATCTTTCCTAGCGGCCGCTTGAGCAATCTGAAAGTAGAGTTATTTCTTACCTTGAGTTTAAAATTGGCTTCACAAAAGTAGACCACCTTGGATATATCCCATCCGCAAGGTAGTAGCCCCTGTTGTAGATGCGGCTAGGAACTCCACCGGTGATGACTCTCCGTTGGCTAACTTGGCAAATAGAGGTGACCTCTGGAGCACATTGTTGTCATTGCAAGAACCATGCGTCCCAAAGTACGCATGCCAAATCCATGCCCCTGATCAGCCACGACCTCAAGAATGACGGTGGCAACCTTGTTGCATCCTTTGAACTGTCCATGCCATGCTACATGGCAGTTTTCCACTTCCAGTGCATGCAATAGTTTGAACTGTCATCTATTATATTGTTTGCAAAGAAAGCAAAAGAAAATCATCCCAAGAAGAAAGCAAAAAAAATTCCTTGCACCAAATTCGTCGAACACATGGAGTGGAAGGAGGAGCACACCGGCCGGCGGTGCGTCAGAGACAATGTAGTTGTGCCGTGACGAATCAACCACGTGGCCATCGGGAACAACCTAGTAACCACCAGCATGTGAAGGTCTTGGCAAAATGCCGCTGCTACTCTCGATGGAGTTATTGGATTTCCTCGAAGAGGAAGGGTGATGTAGCATAACAGCAAAAAGTATTTCCCTCAGTTAAGAACCATGGTTTATCCAACGAGTAGAAAGCACCAAGCCACCAACATTAGCAGTACCTGCACACAACAAATTAATTGCTTGCACCCAACAAAGGCAAGGGGGTTTGTCAATCCCCTTGTTCTTGCTAGCTACACGATTAAAAGCAAATAGGGATAGGGCAAAGCGGCTAGAAAGTAAAGAGCAATTTGACGGTGTCCTGGACTAGGGGGTACCAACCTGGTTGGCCCACAATCCTTGGGCCAGGCTTATGGGCCCTCATTCTCATAAGGACTCCGGAAGCCTCGCACCTCGCCGTGATCAAGACAGCTTCTGCCGACGACTTGATGTGTAATCCAAGGATATCTTCGGTCATCGCTATGCACATCCTTGGACCCGCAACCGACCATGTAACCCTAGATACCCCTCTGGCGTGTATATAAGCCAAGGGGTTTAGCTTGTAGAGGGGACCCGGTCATAATCACATCCTCCTAGCCCTAGGGTTAGGACACAACTTACGATCTCGAGGTAGATCAAGCTTGTACTCGATACACAATCATCAATACAATAAAAGCAAGACGTAGGGTATTACCTCTTCGAGAGGGCCTGAACCTAGGTAAATATTGTCTTCTTCGACCCTTGTGACCCTATAGGAATGAAGTATGTCTACCAGAGCGGGGTGAATGGAAGTTTTAAATTTTCTCCGGAAAACTTAAATCTCTCAGAACTCAGCAGCGGAATGAAAGAAAAGTAAACTACGGTGAACTAGAACAGAGCATCGAAAGAGAACTAAAACATGCATCGAAGAATCATACGAATGGACGTGCATCGAAGGTAATCATGAGTGAGAGAGATAACCGAAGATGCTCGATGGCGACAAGGAATTTGTTCGACCAGTTCGTCCTTCTGCACAAGGACTACGTCTGGTTGGAGGGGATGTGACTTAACACGGAAGATAAACTCTCTTTGCCCTATTCTCCTCGATAGTCGACTCGTCAACCGATGCCGATCACTCATGGAGTCATGGTAGATACTTGAAGGCGATCTCCGAACCTTTACAGACTTATTCTTTGAGAACCACAATCACTCTTGGTCTCTGAAGAAATTGACACCTAACCGTCTAGAGAGTTTGCAGCTCTCAAGAGTAATAGGCGGAGCGTAATAAACTTTTCTAGTGATGCTAAACCACTCTCTAATTCTTCGGCTCTAGGGTTTTTCTCTCGGTGGATTTTAAACTCAAATCGCTCAGAGAGTGGGTTGCTTAACAATCTTCTCAGAATCAAACGGAGCAGCCACCGGACAAAACCGGCGCAGGGTGGTTATTTATAGCCGTAGCCTTCCCTGACGAGAAATGACCATTTTGGACATGAGGTCCAGCCAATGGCCAACCGACACGTTCACAACGGTCGGATTTTTGGAGCAACGGTAACATTGCTTGAGGAACAAGTAATGCTAACTCCTCGGTCCGAGTCAAATCTCTCGCAGCAAAGAAGATCACAGTCTCTTGCTGGCAAGTATTTTCTCGGAACACAAAGAGATTTCTCTCTCCTTTTTCATAGGATTTGGGTTTAGCATCAGAGAATCAAAAGCGTCAAACGCTACATCCCTCTTAATAGTACGGTGGTCCTATGACTCAGTGAAAGAACAAGAATGACAAAACAAATGCTACGTCTTCACTTCGTCTTCATTCTTCCTCTAACGTGGTCATATGCTTCGAACAGACACCGAACCAATTTGATGCGGAGCATCCTTTGGTCATCCCCATGGACCTTCCATCGCCTCACCAAGCACCAAGAGGACCCATGACTAGAGCACGATCTAGAGCTCTCTAGACCGAGGTGACTTCTCTCCTTAGTGATATCTCATATGATCCTCTCGAGACATGGCTACTACCTCAATCCGGAATGTTGTGCATGATTAGGTACCAAGAGGACCCTCCCGAGGATGCACATGAAGATGGTCAAGACCCCAAGTCCATGGAAGAAGAGAACCCATGGAAGGAGGCAAGAACAGCCTTCACGCACCGGACATCCGGCCAGGACCCCGGACATCCGGCCCCTGGAGATACACAAGGTCAGGCATCTGCAGAAGAAGCTACAGGGACCGGACATCTGGCGTCCAGCCCGGACATCCGGCCCCCACCGGAAATCCGACCGAAATCCCGGACATCCGGCACCGGTGTCTAGGGAGCACAAAAGCTTGCCCCGTCAGCCCGGACATCCGGCGATCGCCCCGGACATCCGACGCCTCCCGAAGCCGCGGACATCCGGCCCCTCCGAGCGGACATCCGACGTCGCCCATCCAGTGAACAGAAGAGTCAACTCCACTGGCCCGGACATCCGGCCCCTCCAGCCCGGACATCCGGCACCTCGTAAGCGCCCGGACATCCGGTCCGTTGTCCGGACATCCGGCGCCCTCTGCCTGCGCGCAGCTCCTTTGGGTCGTGACCCATGTACCCCTCCCCTTTGACTATATATACTCCCTCATCCCGTAGGTTTTAGGGTTAGCATTGGTTTAGCTCATATTTTGTGTGAGAGCCTTGCTCATCCACTTGGTTACTTCTCCTCGGAGCTCACGACCTCTTCGGAGAAGATCCCCCAAGTGGATTCAAGACCCCTTCAAGGGAAGACCATCAAGACCTCCTCACGGAGAAGAACGGCTACCCGTGTATCTTTCCTTTGTTGATTTTGAATCTTGTGCTACCTTATGTGTTCGGTGATCTAGCCCTTGTGTGATCAATTGTTTGTCGGTTGAGTTTCTCTTGTTCCTCCCCGTGTTTTCCTTGTGTTCTTCCGCTCGTTCGTCGTGTTCCCCGTAGGATCCACTCCAAATGTGAAAGATCGTCCACATAGGGTTCCGCCCTATGCCATCTTGGTATCATGAGCCAGGTTGATCACGTTTTTTGAGCCCCTACCCTTTGCTTTCTAGCTTGATTTTGTTGTTTTCGTCCTAAATCCAAAAATCCCCACCAAAAATAGCCCCAAATTATTTTTGTGATTTGTTGGTGTGATGAAGTTTTGTTGGATTTGATCCACGGATCTGCTTTGCATCGAGTTGATCTAGCTTTTCCCCATTTCTCCCGTGATTTCCATCCACCAATTTGTTCGAATTTTGCCCCGGAGTTGCAATTTTTCCCGTGGAGTTCATCGTGTTCGTCCCCGATCCAGAGCCCGTACATCCGCCCCGTGTCCACCAGACATCCAGCGTCCCAGACATCCGGCCGCTGGCCCGGACATCCGGCCCCTGGGAGCAGCAATTCCATTCCCCGCACCACTTTCCGAACAATTTCGCCCAATTTTGCCCCGGTGCCCACGCTTACTTCCGCATACCCACACCGCTTTCCACAAGCACCACCACCGCTCACCGCTACTTCCTATGTTGATTTTGACACGTTTTGGTCGTTGAGATTTCGGGTTGTGGTTCCCGTATCCTATTGTGTTTCGGCTATATAGGTACGGTTCGACGTCACCATCCCCACCGCTCATCTCCATCAACTACTCAACATCGCCAAGGACGGTACCTTCGACGACATCTTTGTCATACCTTGCAATTGCATTGATACCCCACATGGCCTTACTTTTGCGTAGCTTACCTGATGCGGAGCATCCTACGATCATCCCCATGGATACTACTTCGACTACTCAAGCTCCAAGTGGACCCATGACAAGAGCGAGAGCACGTGCCATCCAATCCGAGGTTAACTCTCTCCTTGTCGAACTTCCCTTAGACCCACTTGAGACATGGCTACTACCTCAAACGGAAATGCTTTGCGTGCTTAGGTACCAAGGAACCAACCTAGAAGAAGCTACAGCTCAAGATGGACATCAAGAGCGAGAGGAGGAGCTGCAGAGTCCAGAACGGGCGGTACTACCGCTCAAGCCAAGCGGTACTACCGTTGAGCCGAGCCAAGCAGCACTACCGCTCGACATCCGTCCTACTTCCGCCGAACCCGACAAGCTCCAGGAATCGAACGGCGCCAGAGCGGTACTACCGCCCTTCCAAGCGGTACTACCGCTGAAGCACCTCAAGCGGTATTACCGCCCGTAGGACGGTACTACCGTCCTGCCTGTGTGCAGCGTTTCGGGCCGAGGCCCATTTACTCGTTTCGCCCCCAACTTACCCCTTCGAGAACCTAGACTATAAATAGACCCTCCCCTCATCCTTTCTAGGGTTAGCATTGGATTAGCTCATGTTTGTGTGAGAGCCTTTGCTCATCCACTTGGATACTTCTCCTCGGAGTTCACGACCTCTTCGGAGAAGATCCCCCAAGCGGATTCAAGACCCCTTTCTAGGGAAGAACATCAAGGCCTCCTCGCGGAGAAGAATGGTTCCTTTATATCCTTACCTTTCTTGACTTTGGATCTCGTGTATCTCTTTGTGTTCGGTGATCTAGCACTTGTGTGATCGATTCCTTGTTGGTTTAGTGATTCTCTCTCGTTTTCCCCGTGTTTTCCCTTTGTGCTTCCGCTGTTCTTCGTGATTCCCCGTAGGATCCACTCCAAACGTGAAAGATCGTCGCCATAGGGTTCCACCCTACATCATCTTGGTATCATGAGCCACGTTGATCATGTTTTTGGAGCCCCTACCCCGTGTTTTCTAGCTTGATTTTGTTGTTTTTGTCCTAAATCCGAAAATCCCCACCAAAAATAGCCCCCATTTGTTGGTTTGATGATGTTTTGTTGATTTTGATCCGTGGATTTGCTTGGTTTCGAGTCGATCTAGCATCTCCCCAAGTTTCACCTCTTTCCATCCACAAAATCCATCGAATTTTGACCCCGAAATCATCCATTTCCGCCCCAAAATCGCAAAACGATTTGAGCAGTCGAGAAAATCCCGACATGAGTGGTACTACCGCCCTCCAAGCGGTACTACCGCTGAGAACCTCAAGCGGTACTACCGCCCCGCGAACGGTACTACCGCCAGGCCCTGTTTCAGCCGAAACAGTCGAAAAATCCCGACACGAGCGGTACTACCGCCCTTCCGAGTGGTACTACCGCCCTGGCCAGTTTCAGCTTTCCGAGTTTCACCATTTTCACCATAACTTCCACATCCGGAGTCGGATTTTCGCGTTCTTTAGCTCGTTGAGAAGCTATTGACATTCCCCATCCACCTAGATAGGCTACAACACCATTGGACACCATCTAATTTTCCGAACATTGGCATCTTTGCCTAGGGCTTTCACCACATCATACGCTATACCACCTCCGCTTTCCGTTACCACCATTGTTGCTTTTGGTCTTTGAGAATTTGAGTTGTGGTTCCCGTGTCCTATTGTGTTTCGGCTACATAGGTACGGTTCGACGTCAACATCACCACCGCTCATCTTTGCCAAGGACTCATCATTGCCAAGGACGGTAACCTCGACGATATCTTTGTCATCTCTCACAATTGCATTGATAACCATCATAGCCCATCTTTTGCGTTGCTTACCCATCGAGACTAGCCATTGAGTATTGCCGGCAACGTGACTTGTGCACATTAGTGATCATACTCCATAACATACATACCATACCATAGTGGTGCATATCTTGAGATCCACTTGTGTGTCACAAAGTTGTCATCGCATACACAATTGCTATCTTGGTTCGTGAAGTTTTGCATGAGAAAAGAGCTCAAAAGTGAAAGAGCCACCAAAGCTTTTAAGCAAACAAGAAAGATAAGCAAAGAGCTTATAAGCAAGAACCATAGCATCATACTACATTAAGATTGTCATATAAGATCATATTGGATCAGAGCACCGAAATACCATACATATAGCATATTTGGGATAGAGATCGTTGCATTTTTTCCTAGTAGGTCGTGCACAAGCTCCGTATCCGCCTATTGTGCAATCGTGCTAGCGTCTCTCTAGTATTGTGCAACAAGAGCATTTTTGTGGATTCCACATTTTGTCTCACTTTTGGTTTGCACAATCCCACTTATCTATTTGCGTGTGTGTTTCTGTGTACCACTGCTTGCTTGGTCTACTTGTTGCACTTGCGAATTTGCGAATCTTTTTCAACATCTTTGAGTCAAACTAACGATTGCAATCAATTTTGTGCCACCATCCTAACCAAGATCCACCATAAGCTTTTACTTGTGTAGGTGTGAGAACCAACAAGGATTGGTACCAATAGTGCTATTTCTTTGTCTGCATTTGAGTGAACTTGATTCATCATCAACATCGGTCAAAGGTACATTGGTATAAGTTCTTCTCCTTCTACCACTCACATTTTGCTTGAAATGATGGATAGGCCAAGTACTTCTACCAACCCACTCTTCATCGAGCAAGACGATGACATGTCATCATACGTCACCAAGAGCCACCTCTTTGGTGCACAACGAGCATTGCATCAAGAGCAACAAGCAATGAACGACCGCATCGACAACCTCGCTACCGACTTGCGACTCTCCGAGCAACATACAAGAGACTACTTCGACAACAAGCTCGACGCGCACAAGCAAGATAACGATGCAAGAATGGACAAGATCCGCGCCTTGTTGGTGAACCGGCCTCCTTCTACATCGTCATACTCAAGACGGAGCCACTCAAGTCGACACTCCGACGACTCCTTCTCCGGCTCAAGTACACCTGTAAGGGCATATTTATCCCTTATGGGTTTTGGTGATTGATGACAATACTTTTGCGGACTAATCGTGTGCCTTGAGTTTCTCAGATACTTCATCACTAGGCACGAGACGATTCGGAGCCCCTCGGAGACTATTGAAGTCGGCGTTGTTCTACGTTTCTCTTTGGTGGATTTGAGTCGTAGGAGAGCCGTACTATTAAGAGGGGGTCCGCGTCGGAAAGGTTTGGGTGGAATCAACACGTACACTTGTCCCTCCTTTCCCTGCACTTTGGATCTGCCATTCGTTATCTTGGTTGTGCGGAAACCTGACGACTACTGTTGTACTTGCGGTAGTACCGCAAGTACAAGCGGTAGTACCGATGTGTGTCACAGTAGTACCGCCCCTCTGGAGCGGTAGTACCGCGGCACCCAGGCCTTGTGCCGCTCCGGTGCGGTAGTAGGGGCGGATGTAATTTTTTACATCCACGCCCCCCCACGGTAGTACCGCTCGTCCAGCGCGGTAGTACCGCGGGGGCCCACGGTAGTACCGCTCCCTAGGAGTCGTAGTACCGTGGCCCTTCTACCTAGTACCGCAGTGTCACGGTAGTAGGCGCGGATGTAATTTTTTACATCCGCGCCCACCACGGTAGTACCGCGCCTCGCGAGCGGTAGTACCGCGTCGGGTTTTTGTACCACCCCAGTTTCAGCGGAAGTAGGCACGGATGTAATTTATTTCATTCGCGCCCTTCCCAGGCCGTGACTCTCCTGCCTTGCGGTAGTACCGCAAGGGGGAGCGGTAGTACCACACAAGCGGTAGTACTGCCCCCTGGTCAGGCTAGTTCCGGCCTGTGCAGCCACCGCAGTAGTACCGTGGTCCTCCACGGTAGTACCACGCGGCCTCGCGGTAGTACCGCGCCCCTGGAGCGGTAGTACCGTACGTCACAGACAGAACATGTGGATAACGGTTGGATTTTTCCCACGACTATATAAGGGGTGTCTTCTACCTCTAGTGGACTACCTCTTCCACCTCTAAGCTCCATTGTTGCTCCAAGCTCCATTTTCGCCCGATCTCTCTCCCTAGCCAATCAAACTTGTTGATTTGCTCGGGATTGGGTGACAAGGGCCCGATCTACACTTCCACCACAGGATATTTGATTCCCCCCACTTATCCCTTGCGGATCTTGTTACTCTTGGGTGTTGAGCACCCTAGATGGTTGAGTTCACCTCGAAGCCATACTCCATTTTGGTGAAGCTTCGTGGTGTTGTTGTTGTTGGGAGCCTCCGATTGTTGTGGAGATTGCCCCAACCTTGTTTGTAAAGGTTCGGTCGCCGCCTTCAAGGGCACCAATAGTGGAATCACGACATCTCGCATCGTGTGAGGGCGTGAGGAGAATACGGTGGCCCTAGTGGCTTCTTGGGGAGCATTGTGCCTCCACACCGCTCTAACGGAGACGTACTTCCCCTCAAAAGGAAGGAACTCCGGTAACACATCCTCGTCTCCACCGGCTCCACTCTTGGTTATTTCGTGCCTTTACTTTAGCAAGCCTACTTGTTTTACATCCTTTGCTTGCTTGTGTACTAGTTGTTATTGCATCATATAGGTTGCTCACCTAGTTGCACATCTAGACAACCTATTTTGTTGCAAAGTTTAATTTGGTAAAGAAAATCTTAAAAAATGTTAGTTGCCTATTCACCCCCTCCCTCTAGTCAACCATATCGATCCTTTCAATTGGTATCAGAGCCTCGTCTCTTTTTAAGGACTTTACCGTCCAAAGAGTATGGTTGATGTCGTAGATGAGGTGGGAGAGCACTCCGGTGCAAATCCGATCTCATCTACGGGGGATGGGGGTAACTCGATCTCTCGTGAGGAATTCAATGTGGCTTTGGAAACATTGAAAACCTCCATGACGACCGAGGTCAAGGACATGTTTAAGGAATTCCTAGAAGGACTTAGGTGACGAATGCTCCCTCCGACAAGGGGGAGCTAACATTGATAAAAGTCCTTCTATTAGTGGTAGAAATGGTACCGGCATCTTTGCCCATGTGGAACCTCCAATTTATGGAGGGCCAATCCCCTCCACTCATTTGAATCATGCCGGTCCTCCTCCTAAATATGAGAAACATGAAGATTTTGATTCTTGGGTCTATCACTTTAAGCGTCATTTGAAACATGTGAACACTAACCTTTGGAGAATCATTGAAGAAGGTTTTTATCCTCATGACCCAAGCAACTTCACCCCTCGAGAAGCCGTGGACAATCAATTCAATGAGAGTGCTCTCTTCATCATCCAAGATGCAATCCTTCCCGAAGATCTCCCTCATCTTCGACCCCATGTCATGGCTAAAGAAGCATGGAAATGTGTCGAGGGTCTCTATCGTGGAAGTGCTAGCATTCAACGCTCCAACTATGAAGTGGTGCAAGATGAAGCCGATGAGTTTGCAATGAAAGAAGATGAAGAACCTCGTGAGCTCTTTCGAAGGGTGACCAAACTCGCGGTCGCACTTCGAGATCATGGAAGCAAGGACACGGATGACAATTGGATCAAGCGGAAGTTCCTCAAGGCCATGATGCCCTACAACAAGGCCATGTCCTCCGTCATTCGTCAACGACCGGACTTCCACTCCATGACCTCAAGTGAAGTGTTGGATGAGTTCGTTGCAATGAGCATCTTGGACAAGACCGCCGACAATGCGATGCTCCGCTCTCAAAGGGCAAAGAAGCCTAACCTTGCTTTGAAGGCCAAGGTTATTATGGAAGAAGAGGAAGAAGTGGAAGATGAGGAAAGCAACCCCGAGGACACCAAGTTTGATTACCATGAGCACATGGCCCTTGCTTCAAGACAATTTTGGAGCAAGAAGAGTTCAAGACCCAACTTCAACAAGAACAACTCAAGTGGTGTCAAGGACAAGCAACGAGTTAGAACTTGCTTCAACTATGGAAATGTGAGCCATTTCGTTGCGGATTGTCCTTACGAGAAGCAGGAAGACAACGGTGGCAAGTTCATCCAAAAAGACAAAGCTAAGTCCTTCCCCAACAAGAACAACTCCGCCAAGAAGACTCCCACTTGTGGGTTGGTGGTTCAAGAAGAATACCAAGAGGATGACGATGATGATGAAAATGAAGAAGCAATGGCCATGGCGTCCGTTGCCATTGCTACTACTCCCCGGGTGTCTCTCTTCGAATCACCCAACGAAAACATCACCGCCAGATGCCTCATGGCTAAAGCTTCAAACAAGGTAACCCCCAACATCACAACCACCATCATTACTAATCCCTCCTTGGAGGATTGCATTGATGAACATGTTGAGTCTAATTGGGAAGTGAATGAATTTGAGTCTTTTATGAGTAAGCTCAAGGGTAAGTCCAAGAAGCACTTTGTTGCTCTCTTGTAACAACTTGGTGAGGCCAATGACATGATCGAGGCTCACGAAGAAACCATCTCCAAGATGGAAGGTCATAGTCGTGACTATGCCGATGAGATATCGGATCTCTATAATGCTCTTGAGGAAGAGCGTGTGCATCGTTTGACTCTTGAGGAGTCACACAATGATGACCATGCTAAGATAAAGAAAGATCTTGATCATGCTCTTGTCGTGTCTCGTGTGCTAACCTCCAAGAAGGCTAAACTTGGGGTTGATCATGCTAGACTCAAAGAGGAGTTTGAGATACTTGACAAGGCCCACAAGGTCTTGAAGGGTACTCATGCTAACCTCAAAGAGTCTCATGCTCAACTCCAAGTTAAGCTAATCAAGGAAAAGGCCACCTTTCCTCATATGGTATTAATTGATAATGCATGTGCTACTAACCCGTGTTGTGAGCATGTGCATCTTGTGGAGGAGAATGCCAAGTTGAAGGATCAACTTGAGAAAGGCCTTGTGACTTGCATTCAAGGTGAGAAGAACCTCAACGACCTTTTGAGCAATCAAAAGGAAGTTGTGGGCAAAGAAGGAATTGGGTTTGCACCCAAGTCCAAGAGCAAGAAGAAGAAGAACAATAAGACCAAACGTCCTCCTCCTCTCAAACAAACGTTTGTGAAAGAGGGAGAGGGTGCTCCTAAGAAGAAGAAGGAAAAAGTGAAGTGAGTTGATGTCCAAAAGGGCAAAAGCATTTCCTCAAACAAAGCCGGCGACTTTAACCCGTCATATGTGTTGTGCCGTGCTAGTGATGGACATGTTTATGCTAAATTTGTTGGTTCTCCTTATGAGTACATTGAATGGTCTATTTGGGTTCCCAAGACCCTTGTTACTAACATCAAAGGACCCATTACTAAATGGGTACCTAAAAACCTAAAACCAAGCATTGATCTCGTGTAGGTGTTTGCTTCCGGTGGGGGATCATGGTTGCTCGATAGTGGAGCAACAAATCATATGACCGGGAGCAAGGACTTGGTGGTGGACGTGCAAGAGATTCCATCTATGCCCACCAATGTCGAGTGGGGTGATGCATCACACTCTAAGGTATTGGGTCTCGGCAAGGTTGTCATTTCTCATGATCTAACGATCGAGAAAGTCATGCTTGTTGAGTCCCTTGCATTCAATTTACTTTCCGTTCGTCAACTTGCACTCATGGGCTTTGCTACATTCTTTGACATTGATACCGTGGCCCTCTTGTGGAGCAAGACTCTTAAAGTAGCCTTTGTTGGGCATGTCGAGAATGGTCTCTATGTGATTAACTTTTCGGAGCGACCCACTAAGACCGCGACATGCCTAATGGCTAAAGTTGACGTGGGATGGCTTTGGCATCGCCGTTTAGCCCACGTCAATATGAGATCTTTGCAAAGTCTTCTCAAGGGGGACCATGTCCGTGGACTAACAAATGTTAGTTTTGCCAAAGATCGTGCTTGCAGTGCTTGTATCGAAGGAAAGCTTCATGAAAAGGCTCACCCTCCATCAACCATCATCTACTCGAAGAGACCCTTGGAGCTCCTTCACATGGATCTCTTCGGGCCTCCATCTTTTGATAGTCTTGGAGGAAGAAAGTATTGCTTGGTGATTGTGGATGATTATTCAAGATACACTTGGGTATACTTCTTCAAGAGGAAGAGTGAGACTCAACAAACCGTCATCAACTTTGCAAATGAAGCTCAACGTCAACATGATGCAAAGATCTTGACAATAAGAAGTGACAACGGCACCGAGTTCAAGAACTACACCTTGGATGAGTTTCTTAGTGATGAGGGGATCAAGCATCAATATTCTACACCATATACCCCTCAACAAAATGGTGTTGCGGAGAGGAAGAACCGGACGTTGATGGATGCGGCAAGGACCATGATGGTGGAGTTCAAGTCTCCATACAACTTTTGGGCCGAAGCCATCAACACCGCATGTCATGCATCCAATCGGCTCTATCTTCGCAAAGGCTTGAACAAGACTCCTTATGAGATACTCACCGGCAACAAGCCCAACCTCAAGTACTTCTGGGTGTTTGGTTGTAAGTGTTTCATTCTCAAGAAAGGTGTTCGTTTGTCTAAATTTGAGGCTAGAGCTCATGAGGGCATATTTGTTGGTTATGCTACAAACTCTCATGCTTACTGTGTCCTCAACAAGTCCACCGGACTCATTGAGGAGACGTGTAACGTGGAGTTTGACGAAAATAATGGCTCCCAAGTGGAGCAAAGTGGTACTTGTGCTGTAGGTGATGAAATTCCTCTCCAAGCCATAAGAAGAATGGGTATTGGTCAAATACTACCCATTGAGGAACCCCTTGTGGCCGAAGGAGAAGGACAATGCTCTACTCAAGTAGAGCCATCACCTCATCAAGACCCACACGCTTCTGAAGAACAAAGAGAAGGCCCTCAATCTCGTGAACAAGACCAAGGGCAAGATCAACCTCAAGATGGTGGTGAACCTCTAAATGATGCCCAAGGTCAAGTTCTCCCCCTCGAGCAAGTTCAAGATCAAGAGCAAGCTCAAGATCAAGAACAAGCTCAAGACAGCGCTCAAGATGATCAAGTCAACCCTCCTCCTTCCACATCCGAGGAGGAATTAGAGCGTCGTGCCGCGAAGATTGCTTCCAAGCTCACCACCCAAGGCCATCTCATGGAAAATGTGGTTGGAAGCCTAAGAAAGGGGGTAAGCACTCGTAGACAATTAGCAAACTATTGTGAACATCACGCGTTTGTCTCTTGTGTTGAACCTGTAAGTGCATCTAGTGCCCCTTAGTGATTTTGGTGTATTGAAGACTTATAGGTTAAGTGACTGATGCGTTTGTGAGTGTACACAGGTCTATAAGTGTCTGAGGAGTTTGATATTTATAGAGAAAGTCGACCCCTAAAAATGAAGTTCTTCGACTGAAGACTTTGATATTCTGAAGACTTTCTGAAGACTTTGAAAGTGAAGAAATTGGTGTGACCTTGAAGACTTGGTATTCATTCGAGGAATATGGAGCGTGAAGACTTTTGTTTTCGTAGTTTCATTTTCTCCTTCTTGAGTCATAGGAAACACCGTACTGTTAAAGGGGGTCGAGGAAATACTAAGGAAAAATTTCCATGTGATGCTCAACTCAAAATCCTACACCTACCAATCCCTTCGAGTGAAGCCATTGGAAATCTCATACAGTTTAGTCAATTCCTTCAGTGACAGAGACGCAGTTCTTCTGGTCACTGAGGACTTTGCTCTAACTGAGGAGTTAGGAATTCGCCAGTGCGAATTGCCTACACAGTGAGGAACATGATAGCCCTGAGGAATTTGAGAGTCAAATTTCCGATCGTTGCTGTGTTGCGCGCCGGCTGTCCAAAATATCTTATCCACCTAACGGTCATATCATTGAAGGGCATTTATGTCTTATCATGTCGGGCTGCTCCCTAGGCTATAAATAGCCGCCCCCTACAACCACTAGTTGGTTGGCTGCTCCGAAAGAACTTGACACTTGTCATCTGAGAGCAACCCATCCTCCGAGGACTTTGAGCGAAAATCATCAAGTGAGGAAAATCCCAAAAACAAACCCCCACAAACCCAAAGTGATTGAGCATCACTGAAGAAATTGATCCTGCGTGGATTCGACGCTTGTTACCTTTGAAGACTGTGCTTCTTCCAGACGGTTAGGCGTCAAGGTCTAGAGCATCCAAGAGGAATTGTGGATCGCCGAGTGACCAGGTCTGTGAAGGTTTGGAAGTCACCCGAAGACTTACCACGAGTGATTGGACGAGGCCTGCGTGGTCTTAGTTCAAGGAGAATACGGTGAGGACTGGGTGTCCTGAGTTGCGGCTCAGAGACTGGGTGTCCGGGACTGCGTGTCCTCGAGTTTAAATACTCAGCCGCTCCAACCAGACGTACAACTAAGACAGCAGTTGGAACTGGTCTACCAAATCATTGTCTTCACCAACTAACTGGTTCTATTTCCTCAACTCTTTCATTTCCTCATTACTGTGTTGTATGTTGTTCATATCTGTGCTTGAAGACTTTGACTGAAGACTTTCACGAATTCCTCAGTTCAATTTCTTCAGTCTGTCCGTCTTCATCTTGTTATCCTGTGTTTACGCTTTCTGTACTCTGTGCTAGTCTTCATTTCATCATGATGACTATGTTTGTATCCTGTTATGTTTACTTCTGAGTACTTATTCTGCTGCAAGTAGTTCTTCGCTAAGGAATTTCCTCACCAGCAAATTCCTCAGTGAAGAATTCATAAAAATCGCCTATTCACCCCCCCTCTAGTCGATATAACGCACTTTCAGAACCCCAAAAGGTCTATGAGGCGCTCGAAGACTCGGATTGGCTCAATGCCATGCATGAAGAACTCAACAACTTCGAGTACAACAAGGTGTGGAGATTGGTGCCAAGACCTTCGGGGAACCACAATGTCATTGGAACCAAGTGGATCTTCAAGAACAAGCAAGATGCTCATGGGAACATCATTCGCAACAAGGCGAGATTGGTAGCACAAGGCTACTCCCAAGTCGAGGGTATCGACTACGGTGAAACCTTTGCTCCCGTTGCTCGTCTTGAATCCATTCGTTTGTTGATTGCTTATGCTTCCCATCACAACTTTAAGTTGCAACAAATGGATGTGAAAAGTGCTTTTCTTAATGGTCCTATTAATGAGTTGGTCTATGTCAAGCAACCCCCCGGGTTCGAGGACCCCTACTTCCCAGATCATGTGTATCAACTCGATAAGGCACTCTACGGCCTTAAACAAGCCCCACGTGCGTGTTATGATCACCTTACCGAGTTGCTACAAGATCGTGGATTTGAAGTAGGACAAATCGACCCCACTCTTTTTACTAAGAAGGTCAACGGGGAGTTGTTTGTATGCCAACTATATGTTGATGATATTATCTTGGTTCCCCTAACAAAGCTTTCAATGAGGAATTTGCCGCTCTCATGACCTCCAAGTTCAAGATGTCTTCGATGGGAGAGTTGAAGTTCTTCCTTGGTTTTGACATCAAACAAAGAAGAGAAGGAACCTTCATCAACCAAGCCAAATACACTCAAGACATGCTTAAAAGATTCAAGCTAAGTGATGTCAAGCCGGCTACTACACCAATGCCTACCAAGTGCCAACTTGAAATTGATCCCAATGGTAAAGCGGTGGATCAAAAGGTATATCGCTCCATGATTGGCTCCTTGCTTTACCTTTGTGCATCTAGACCGGATATCATGTTGAGTGTGGGGATGTGTGCACGTTTCCAAGCCGCACCAAAGGAAAGTCACTATGTGGCGGTCAAGCGAATCTTTTGATATTTGGCTCATACCCCAAACTTTGTCTTATGGTACCCAAGAGGAGCAAACTTCAAGCTTGAAGGTTTCACAGATTCTGATTGGGCGGGAGACAAAGTGGATAGGAAGTCCACTTCCGGAGGGTGCCAATTTCTTGGTTGCTCTTTGGTAAGTTGGTCTTCCAAGAAGCAAAGTTGTGTGTCTCTCTCGTCCACTGAAGCAGAGTATGTGGCGGCCGGTAGTTGTTGTGCTCAACTCCTATGGATGAGGCAAACTTTAAAGGAGTACGGTGTCATTTGTGACAAAGTGCCTCTTTGGTGTGATAATGAAAGTGCCATCAAGATTTCTCTCAACCCGGTGCAACACTTCAAGACGAAGCACATTGAGATTCGGTATCACTTCATCCGGGATCACATTAGGCGAGGGGAGATCAAGCTCAAGTATGTCAACACTCATGATAACCTTGCAGATATTTTCACGAAGCCCTTGGATGAAGCAAGATTTCGCGAGTTAAGGCATGAGCTAAATATCATTGATTTGAGCAATGTGACTTGAAACCGTGCACCCCCACCACACTCAACTTGTTGTCTAGTTTAGGTGTAGGCATGGACATAGGGGGAGTGTTGTTCTCTCAATGAACTCTCCCTCCCCCCATTATGCATAAATCGATCACCTCTTTCACATTAGCCATTTTTTATGGTACTTGTGCTTCAAAGACGAGTTTTGGTCATGGGCCCAAGGATAATTCTTCGCGGTGCCATACCATTCAACTCAAACATAGGTGGCTTCAGCCACCGCCCTCTCTCCTCGAGAGGCTTTGTTGCTTGGTGGTTTCTTGCTGTCTTTTTGCCTCTAGTTTGTGCGTGTTCTTGAGGTTTCTTGTGTGTGAAAAGTTTCCGTGCAAAGGCTTTTTCTTCTCGTGTTGAAACTTGCGGTGACTTGAGCTCACGGTACTACCGCGGGCAGCTACGGTACTACCGCAGCTAGCCATGGTACTACCGCTTGCGGGAGCATGGTACTACCGTCACCACGCGGCAGTAATTTTTTACTGCCGCCTGGTTGAGCGGTACTACCGCCTCGGCGCGGTACTTCCGCCCGAGCGGTACTACCGCGATAACACATGGTACTACCGCGCCGGTTCGAGCGCGTGGGGATAAGGACAGGCAGGGGGAGTTCTAACTCCCCATACCCATTCGTTGTCCTCTCTCTCCACGTCGTCTCCTCCTCTCCCTCGCTCAAGAACGGAGCCGGCGTTCGTCGCCGGATCTCCTCCACCGGCTGCCCTCCCGTGATTCCGACCGGTGGGATCGTTCCCCACCACGTGCTCTTGCTATGGACCAAGGTTTTTCCCCATCTCCCTCTCCGTGTTGTTTGTCTTTAGTGTTTTTAGGTTTTGGGGGAGGCTTGTATGTTCTTGAGATTCATAGGCTTAATCTCTGCAAGAATAGGATGAAGGAGCGTGGTATTGCATAGGAATTGTACTTGCATTGTTGTCTTGCGCTAGATCTGATCACCGTAGCACCGCCGTTGTTTCGCGGTTCTTTTCAGATTCAAACCGCCCGGTGGATCTGACGCGACGCGGTACTACCGCCCGTCTGGCGCCGTACTACCGCTCGCACGGTACTACCGCCCTTCGGGAGCGGTACTACCGCGCTCTGTGCGGTACTAAAAGATTACTTCCGCTCCAGCCACGGTACTACCGTGACCTCGCACGGTACTACCGCGTTTGGAGCGGTACTAACTTTTTAGTACCGCAGACAGTGGCTGTTCTACCGTGGCTCACATCTATCGCTTGCCAACCTTCTCGTATGCCTTCTATGTGTTTCTTGTACTTTATCGTGGCCTTTGCATTGAACTTTTTTTGCATCATTGGTGCTTTGCATGTGTGTCTCAGGTGGTGGCTCTCGTCGGTCCAATCCTAGTCGTGACACTGGCTCCAAGCGTCTACGCAACCCAGGTGAAGTACCAGAGGGATCGTTTGCCTCCAAGCGCAATGTCAAGACCACAGCTAGCAAGCACAAGGAGCCCGCTAAGGGCATGGATGAGATGGCCCCCACTGAGTATGTCCGTCTCAGGCAGCTTCACCCTTATGTGCATCCGCGTTCCACTGTCAGAGGCTGTGAGCTGTTCTGGAACAAGGCACAGACCAACATCTATTTGGATGTCATCAAGAACAAACAGAATACCTATGTGGAGGTGAAGTGGATTGATATGCACCACATGAGGAAGGACAAGTTCTGTGACTACTTTGGAGAGGCTCTGGACTTGGTGGAGCAGTTTGCATTGAGCATGTGATCTCCTTTCACCTGGACTATGACCCTGAGATTATCTGTCAGTTCTTTGCCTCAGTGTACTTTCACTCTAATGAAGAGAGGAGGATGACCTAGATGAACAATGGCCGCCAACTGTCTGCTACCTGGAAGGAGTTCATGGATCTGCTTCAGGTTCCTGATGATGGGCTTAACACTCCAGTGGGTGTTCGCCCCCATGCCAATGCTGATTCTGCCAACAAGGACAAGCTTACCCCGTTCATGGTTGAGAAGGTGCTCGCCAATGGCAAGACAACTTTGGTACTCAACCCCTTTCTGGATATCATGTATCGCATCTTCCGCAACTCCTTGTTCCCACGCATCGGTGACAAAGACAAGGTTCATGCCTATATGGTGGATATGATGCTCATTTGCCAGGAGGCTCGTTCGACTCAGTCTCAGCCACTTGATGTCTCACACATCATGTGGTGTGAGCTTCAGTTTGCAGTTTTCAACCGCAAGGTGCCTATCTATGGGCCCTATCTATTTTGGCTTATCTCGAAGACTTGGGAGAAGATGTACCCTGAGGAGGAGTTCCTTGCTCCAGACTGGATTCGCCATGAGCCCATCTGTCTGCGTATCAAATCCAACTGGGCCAACACCGCTACTCGTGCCGAGGCGACTGCTGCTAGGGCTGCTGTTGATGAGGAGGATGCTGGCGCCGAGGATGTTGCTGAGGGCCGTACTGCTAGGCCCTCCCAGAGTGTCTCTAGGCCATCATGGGCCAAGAAGTTGAAGGATAAGATGAAGTCTCTTTTCTGCATGCAAGCCAAGGGGCAGTACAGGACTCACGTGGAGTCCAAGGAGAGTCGTCGCCGGCACAACAAGATCTTGTAGCTCTATGGTGAGGAAGTGTCTGGCGGGTCTGAGGAGCGCATCACTCCTGAGGCCGAGTGGATGGAGAAGCAAGGCTACAGGTGGACTGATTCTGAGGAGGATGTCGAGGAGACCATTCCAGCTGCAGAGGAGTCCGACGGAGAGGATTGGGACGAGTTCTCTGCTTGAGCCACCTCTTGTGTGTGTAGGTGTCCTCTCTGCCTTTTTGGCGTCTCGATGCCAAAGGGGGAGAGAGTGTAGGGATTTGCGAGTTTGCGAGTCGTGTGTGTCGTGTGTTTGCTGCTTTCTCGGTTGAACTATTTGCTGCTTTCTCGTTTGAACCTTGGTTACTTTACTTCGTATGGTGTAAGACATATGCACTCTATCTATCCTAGCAAGCTTGTGTTATATTGTGCTATCTTTATGCTATGCTTATTATCATGCCTTGGTCTCTAAAATATAGGGGGAGTGTTGATCCTAGTCTGTGTGCTATGCAGTCCAAAGCATTCATCTAAAGTGCACACATCTAGGGGGAGCCCGTCTATATTTTAGAGAGGTGGGGTTTGCCCCTTCTCTCAATTATCTTATCTATGTGCAAATCCCGTGTTGTCATCAATCCACCAAAAAGGGGGAGATTGTAAGGGCATATTTATCCCTTATGGGTTTTGGTGATTGATGACAATACTTTTGCGGACTAATCGTGTGCCTTGAGTTTCTCAGATACTTCATCACTAGGCACGAGACGATTCGGAGCCCCTCGGAGACTATTGAAGTCGGCGTTGTTCTACGTTTCTCTTTGGTGGATTTGAGTCGTAGGAGAGCCGTACTATTAAGAGGGGGTCCGCGTCGGAAAGGTTTGGGTGGAATCAACACGTACACTTGTCCCTCCTTTCCCTGCACTTTGGAGCTGCCATTCGTTATCTTGGTTGTGCGGAAACCTGACGACTACTGCTGTACTTGTGGTAGTACCGCAAGTACAAGCGGTAGTACCGCTGTGTGTCACGGTAGTACCGCCCCTCTGGAGCGGTAGTACCGCGGCACCCAGGCCTTGTGCCGCTCCGGAGCGGTAGTAGGGCGGATGTAATTTTTTACATCCGCGTCCCCCACGGTAGTACTGCTCATCCAGCGCGGTAGTACCGCGGGGGCCCACGGTAGTAGGAGCCGTAGTACCGTGGCCCTTCTACCTAGTACCGCAGTGTCACGGTAGTAGGCGCGGATGTAATTTTTTACATCCGCGCCCACCACGGTAGTACCGCGCCTCGCGAGCAGTAGTACCGCGTCGGGTTTTTGTACCACCCTAGTTTCAGCGGAAGTAGCCGCGGATGTAATTTATTTCATCCGCGCCCTTCCCAGGCCGTGACTCTCCTGCCTTGTGGTAGTACCGCAAGGGGGAGCGGTAGTATCGCGCAAGCGGTAGTACTACCCCCTGGTCAGGCTAGTTCCGGCCTGTGCAGCCGCCGCGGTAGTACCGTGGTCCTCCACGGTAGTACCGCGCGGCCTTGCGGTAGTACCGCGCCCCTGGAGCGGTAGTACCATGCGTCGCGGGCAGAACATGTGGATAACGGTTGGATTTTTCCCACGACTATATAAGGGGTGTCTTCTACCTCTAGTGGACTACCTCTTCCACCTCTAAGCTCCATTGTTGCTCCAAGCTCCATTTTCACCCGATCTCTCTCCCTAGCCAATCAAACTTGTTGATTTGCTCGAGATTGGGTGACAAGGGCCCGATCTACACTTCCACCACAGGATATTTGATTCCCCCCACTTATCCCTTGCGGATCTTGTTACTCTTGGGTGTTGAGCACCCTAGACGGTTGAGGTCACCTCGAAGCCATACTCCATTGTGGTGAAGCTTCGTGGTGTTGTTGTTGTTGGGAGCCTCCGATTGTTGCGGAGATTGCCCCAACCTTGTTTGTAAAGGTTCGGTCGCCGCCTTCAAGGGCACCAATAGTGGAATCACGGCATCTCGCATCGTGTGAGGGCGTGAGGAGAATACGGTGGCCCTAGTGGCTTCTTGGGGAGCATTGTGCCTCCACACCGCTCTAACAAAGACGTACTTCCCCTCAAAAGGAAGGAACTCCGGTAACACATCCTCGTCTCCACCGGCTCCACTCTTGGTTATTTCGTGCCTTTACTTTTGCAAGCCTACTTGTTTACATCCTTTGCTTGCTTGTGTGCTAGTTGTTATTGCATCATATAGGTTGCTCACCTAGTTGCACATCTAGACAACCTATTTTGTTGCAAAGTTTAATTTGGTAAAGAAAAGCTTAAAAATTGTTAGTTGCCTATTCACCCCCCTCTAGTCAACCATATCGATCCTTTCAACACCGTCATCGAACACTCTTCGACGAGCCACGCGTCAAGACCGTCATGCATCTCGCAACCTGCTACACGTCAAGCATTCACAAGAGCAAGTCCCTCGTCCTCAATCAAACCAAGTAGCGTTTGCTCAAGCTCAAGAACGACAACGTCTTGGTCGCCAAGAAGAAGAAGAACGAGCGCGTCTACACCAAGAGCAACAAGACGCCAAGGCTCAACGTCTTCAACAACAATAACGAGAAGCACAAGCTCTTGAGGCGGAACGTGCCCTTCAAGCATCAAGTCGAGCTATCGCCAACCGCAATCGCGAATGGCGCAATCAAGAGGAAGCCCTTCGAGACGAAATCCAAGAGAGGAACTACCAACCGCGTGTGCAACGTCCACCTCCACAAGCTCCTTCACAAGCTCGTCAAGCTCCACCTCAACCTCAAGGTCAACAAGAGCAAATTTATCATGGACTTCGTCCACGCCAAGAGCAACATGAGGATGATTACCCTCCATGTCAAGGGCGTCATCATCACCATCGCCAACAACACAATGACGAGCAACGCTATGGCAAGCTCAAATTCACGATGCCCAAGTTCAATGGAAGCAATGATCCCGAAGAGTACCTCTCATGGGCATTGAAGGTCGACAAAATCTTTCGTTTGCACAACTATGAGGAAGAGAAGAAGATCTCTATGGCATCACTTGAGTTCCAAGACTATGTTCTCATATGGTGGGAACAAGTCCTTGAGCGCCGACAAGCAAGAGGTGAACCTCCAATCACCACTTGGACTCAAATGAAGGATGTCATGCGAGCACATTTTGTGCCAACCTACTACGACCGCGATCTCTTCAAGAAGCTACAACTCCTCAAGCAAGGAACAAAGAGTGTTGAAGAATACTACAAGGAAATGGAGATTGCCATGATTCGAGCCAATGTCATGGAGGATGATGAGCAAACAATGGCACGATTCTTTAATGGACTCAATCATCCCATCAAGAAGATTGCCGACTTCCAACCCTACTCCAACCTCATTGAGCTCGTGCATCAAGCTACAAAGGCGGAACGTCAAGTGCAAGATGACTTCAAGTACGCCAAGTATTCCTCCAAGACCTACGGCTTCTCCAATAACCAAGCTTCAACAACTACTCCAACTTCAATATCAACCAAGCCTTCTCCAAGCAACGACGACAAGTCAAGTTACAAGAAAACTTTGACAAGTTCAAGTCGTCTTCCTCCTACTACAAGCAACTTCAAGCTGCGTGCTTCGTCATCTACTCCAACCAATGAGACCGTCAAGACAAGCTCCTTCAAGTGTTTCACTTGCGGCGGCCGAGGCCACAAGTCCTATGAATGCACAAACAAGCGCACCATGATCCTCAACGATGATGGCACCTACGACTCAATGAGTGAAGATGAAATGGAAGCTCTTGAGCAAGTGGCCATGCATAGGCGAGTGAATGAGGATGAAGATGACCAAGTCTTTTGTGATGAAGATACAAGCCCCGCTCTTGTTGTCTCCAAGGTCTTAACTCTTCAACATCAACAAGAAGAAGACCAACGATGCCACATCTTCCACACAAAGGCCGGCATCAATGGAAGGTCCGTCAAGGTCATCATCGACGGAGGTAGTTGCCACAACTGGACAAGTGAAGAACTATGCTCCAAGCTTCAATTGGTCAAGAAGAAGCACCCGCACCCCTACAAGGTTCAATGGCTAAGTGACTCCGGCACTATACGAGTTGAGCATATGGTCCAAGTCTCCTTCAAAATTGGTGCATATGAAGACACTTTGGAGTGTGATGTGGTCCCAATGACCGTTTGCCACCTCCTTCTTGGTCGACCATGGCAATTCGACCGTGGTGTCATCCACAATGGGCGTACCAATCACTATAGCTTCAAGATGAAAGGGAAAGAATATGTGCTACGACCTATGTCTCCTAGTCAAGTGATAGGCGACAAGCAAGCCAACCACCATAGAGAGAAGAGCCAAAAAGACATCCACCAAAAAGTGAGTGAGAGCCACAAGCCAAACTTGAGCGCCTCTTTGCCTAGAGAGAAAAACCTCATACTATTTGCCACAAAAAGTGAGATGAAAGAAGTGTGTGAGAACCCATCGAGTGTGATGCACTTCGTCCTTGTGTGCAAGGATGGAGAACCAAAAACTAACACCATTCACGAGCTACCTTTGGTGTTTCAATCTATTTTGCAGGAATTTCAAGATGTTTTCCCCGACGATCTACCTCCGGGTCTACCTCCTCTACGAGGCATTGAGCATCGAATCGACCTCATCCCCAGAGCGCCACTTCCAAACAAAGCTCCATACCGTGTCAATCCCGAAGAAAGCAAGGAGATTCAACGGCAAGTACAACAACTAATCGACAACAGTCATGTACATGAAAGCTTAAGCCCTTGTGCCGTTCCCATTATACTTGTGCCTAAGCCCGATGGAAGTTTCCGCTTGTGTTCCGATTGTAGACCTATAAATGCTATTACCGTTCGCTATAGGCATCCCATTCCTCGCTTAGATGATATGCTTGATGAACTTAGTGGAGCCAACTTTTTCTCAAAAATTAATCTTAAAAGTGGCTATTACCAAATACGCATTCAACAGGGTGATGAATGGAAAACTGCTTTCAAAACCAAATTTGGCTTATATGAGTGGTTAGTCATGCCTATGGGTTTATCGGAGGCACCCGGTACTTTTGTGCGTCTCATGCATTATGTGCTTCGACCTTATATTGGAGTCTTTGTTGTGGTTTACTTCGATGATATTCTTGTGTTTAGCAAAACCATGAAAGAGCATCTCAATCATGTTAGGGCTGTTTTACAAACCCTTCGCAAGGAAAGTCTTTATGCAAACATGAAAAAGTGCACATTTGGTGTTGACAAAGTGGTTTTCTTGGGTTTCGTTGTCTCTTCCAAGGGTGTCCATGTTGATGAAACTAAAATTGAAGCAATTAAAACTTGGCCCCAACCCACCAATTTGCAACAAGTGCGTAGTTTTCTTGGTCTTGCGGGTTTTTATCATCGCTTTGTGAAAGATTTTAGCACTATTGCCGCTCCTTTGCATGCCTTGAGTAAGAAGAATGCTCCTTTTGTTTGGGGATCTTTGCAATCCACCGCTTTTGATGAGCTCAAGTCTTTGCTTACTCATGCTCCGATTCTTGCTTTGCCCAACTTTGACAAAACTTTTGAGGTTCATTGTGACGCAAGTGGTACCGGAATTGGCGGAGTTTTGATGCAAGAAAAACGTGCCATTGCATATTTTAGTGAAAAACTCTCCGGTACTCAACTTAACTATCCCATCTATGACAAAGAATTGTATGCTTTAGTGCGTGTACTACATTTTTGGGAACATTATCTTAGACCTCATGAGTTTGTCATCCATACCGATCATGAAACACTTAAATACTTAAAGGGACAACCTAAGTTAAACAAGCGTCATGCCAAATGGAGTGAATTTATTGAATCTTTCCCCTATGTGATCAAGTACATTAAGGGTAAGGAAAATGTAGTTGCCGATGCACTATCACGCATAAGCACGCTTGTCACTAAACTTGAGTTGAATGTTATTGGCTTTGAGCACATAAAAGACTTGTATGCTAGTGATCCATCTTTTGCAACTCATTATGCTAAATGTTTGACGCATACATCTTGGGAACAATATTACATCAAGGATGGTTATCTTATGAGAGCTAACAAACTATGCATTCCTGAGTCGTCTCTTCGTTTGCTCCTTTTGCAAGAGGCTCATGGAGGTGGACTCATGGGACACTTCGGACGCGACAAGACTTTCACCATGCTCTCCAAGAACTACTTTTGGCCCAAGATGTTTCGCGACGTCTCATGCTTCACTACCCGATGCTCTACATGTCGCAAAGCTAAGTCTAAAGCTCAATCCCATGGTCTTTACATGCCTCTTCCTATTCCTTATCAACCTTGGGAAGACATTAGCATGGATTTTGTACTTGGTTTGCCTAGAACTCAAAATGGAAAGGATTCCGTGTTTGTTGTTGTGGACCGATTTTCTAAGATGGCACATTTCATCCCTTGCAACAAGATAGACGATGCTTCACATGTTGCAAATCTCTTTTGTAGGGAAATCTTGCGTCTCCATGGAGTACCAAAGACAATCGTCTCCGACCGCGACGTCAAGTTCTTGAGTTACTTTTGGAAGACCCTATGCGCCAAGCTCGGAATCAAGCTCTTGTTCTCATCTGCATACCATCCTTAAATGGACGGCCAAACGGAGGTGACGAACCGGACTCTCTCCACTCTACTTCGCGTGTTGATCAAGAAGAACATCAAGGAATGGGAAGCATGTCTACCCATCGCCGAGTACGCCTACAACCGTGCAAGATATTCGACTACCGGCAAGTCCCCCTTCGAGGTCGTCTACGGCTTCAACCCGTTGTCACCATTGGACATTCTACCTCTTCCTCTACAAGAGTGCACCAACATGGATGCGAGTGCACGGGCAAGCTACATCAAGAAGATGCATGAGGATACAAGGCACACCATCGAGCGCCAAGTACAACGACTAGCGTCCAAGCTCAACATCAACAAACAACCCAAGACATTCAACATTGGAGACCTAGTGTGGCCACACCTTCGCAAGGACCGCTTCCCCAACGAACGCAAGTCCAAGCTTCTCCCTCGAGCCGACGGACCCTTCAAGGTGTTAGCACGCTACAACAACAATGCTTACAAGATCGACCTCCCACGTGACAAGTACAACATGAGCGACATAGAACGGGCAGTACTACCGCTCAAGCCAAGCGGTACTACCGCTGAGCCGAGCCAAGCGGCACTACCGCTCGACATCTGTCCTACTTCCGCCGAACCCGACAAGCTCCAGGAATCGAACGACGCCAGAGCGGTACTACCGCCCTTCCAAGCGGTACTACCGCTGAAGCACCTCAAGCGGTACTACCGCCCATAGGACCGATACTACCGCCCTGCCTGCGTGCAGCGTTTCGGGCCGAGGCCCATGTACTCGTTTCGCCCCCAACTTACCCCTTCGAGAACCTAGACTATAAATAGACCCTCCCCTCATCCTTTCTAGGGTTAGCATTGGATTAGCTCATGTTTGTGTGAGAGCCTTTGCTCATCCACTTGGATACTTCTCCTCGGAGTTCACGACGGAGAAGATCCCCCAAGCGGATTCAAGACCTCTTTCTAGGGAAGAACATCAAGGCCTCCTCGCGGAGAAGAACGGTTCCTTTGTATCCTTACCTTTGTTGACTTTGGATCTCGTGTATCTCTTTGTGTTCGGTGATCTAGCACTTGTGTGATCGATTCCTTGTTGGTTTAGTGATTCTCTCTCGTTTTCCCCATGTTTTCTCTTTGTGCTTCCGCGTGTTCTTCGTGATTCCCCGTAGGATCCACTCCAAACGTGAAAGATCATCGCCATAGGGTTCCACCCTACATCATTACCCATAGAGACTAGCCATTGAGTATTGCCGACAACGTGACTTGTGCACATTAGTGATCATACTCCATAGCATACATACAGTACCACCGTGGTGCATATCTTGGCATCAACTTGTGTGTCACAAAGTTTTCATAGCATACACAATTGCTATCTTGGTTCGTGAAGTTGTGCATGAGAAAAGAGCTCAAAAGTGAAAGAGCCACCCAAGCTTTTAAGCAAAGAGGAAAGATAAGCAAAGAGCTTATAAGCAAGAACCATTGCATCATACTACATTAAGATTGTCATATCAGATCATCTTGGATCATAGCACCGAAATACCATACATATAGCATACTTGGGATAGAGATCGTTGCATTTTTGCCTAGTAGGTTGTGCACAAGTTCCGTATCTGCCTACTGTGCAATCGTGCTAGCGTCTCTCTAGTTTTGTGCAACAAGAGCATTTTCGTGGATTCCACATTTTGGCTCACTTTTGGTTTGCACAATCCCATTTATCTATTTGCGTGTGTGTTTCCATGTACCCCCACATGCTTGGTCTACTTGTTGCATTTGCAAATTTGTGAATCTTTTCCAACATTATTGAATCTCACTTTCAATTGCATCAAATTTTGTGCCACCATCCTAACCAAGCTCCACCATAAGCTTTTACTTGTGTAGGTGTAGAACCGACAAGAATTGGTACCAATAGTGCTATTTCATTGTCCGCGTTTGAGTGAACTTGATTCATCATCAACATCGGTCAAGGTACATTGGTATAAGTTCTTCTCCTACCACTCACATTTTGCTTGCAATGATGGATAGGCCGAGTACTTCTACCAACCCACTCTTCATCGAGCAAGACGACGGCATGTCATCATACGTCACCAAGAGCCACCTCTTTGGTGCACAACGAGCGTTGCATCAAGAGCAACAAGCAATGAACGACCGCATCGACAACCTCGCCACCGACTTGCGACTCTCCGAGCAACGTACACGAGACTACTTCGACAACAAGCTCGACGCGCACAAGCAAGAGAACGATGCAAGAATGGACGAGATTCGCTCTTTGTTGGTGAACCGGCCTACTTCTACATCGTCATACTCAAGACGGAGCCACTCAAGTCGACACTCCGACGACTCCTTCTCCGGCTCAAGTACACCGTCATCGAACACTCTTCGACGAGCCGTGCATCAAGACCGTCATGCATCTCGCAACCCGCTACACGTCAAGCATTCACAAGAGCAAGTCCCTTGTTCTCAATCAAACCAAGTCGCTTTTGATCAAGATCAAGAACATCAACGACTATGGCGCCAAGAAGAAGAAGAACGAGCGCGTTTACACCAAGAGCAACAAGACCGGAGGCTCATCATCTTCAACAACAACTACGTGAAGTGCAAGCTCTTGAGGCGCAACATGCCCTTCAAGAATCAAGTTGAGCTATCGCCAACTGGAATCGCGAACGGCGCAACCAAGAGGAAGCCCTTCGAGAAGAAATCCAAGAGAGGAACTACCAACCGCGTGTGCAACATCAACCTCCACAAGCTCCTTCACAAGCTCGTCAAGCTCCACCTCAACCTCAAGGTCAACAAGAGCAAGTTGATCATGGACTTCCTCCACGCCAAGAGCAACATGAGGATGATTACCCTCCACGTCAAGGGCGTCATCATCACCATCGCCAACAACACAATGACGAGCAACGCTATGGCAAGCTCAAATTCACGATGCCCCAAGTTCAATGGAAGCAATGATCCCGAAGAGTACCTCTCATGGGCATTGAAGGTCGACAAAATCTTTCGTTTGCACAACTATGAGGAAGAGAAGAAGATCGCTATGGCATCACTTGAGTTCCAAGACTATGTGCTCATATGGTGGGAACAAGTCCTTGAGCGCCGACAAGCAAGAGGTGAACCTCCAATCACCACTTGGACTCAAATGAAGGATGTCATGCAAGCACGTTTTGTGCCAACCTACTACAACCGCGATCTCTTCAAGAAGCTACAACTCCTCAAGCAAGGAACAAAGAGTGTTGAAGAAGACAACAAGGAAATGGAGATTGCCATGATTCGAGCCAATGTCACGGAGGATGATGAGCAAACAATGGCGCGATTCTTGAATGGACTAAATCATCCCATCAAGAAGATTGCCGACTTCCAACCCTACTCCAACCTCATTGAGCTCGTGCACCAAGCGACCAAGGCGGAACGTCAAGTGCAAGATGACTTCAAGTATGCCAAGTACTCATCCAAGACCTACGGCTTCTCCAACATCCAAGCTTCAACAACTCCTCCAACATCTACATCAACCAAACCTTCTCCAACCAACGACGACAAGTCAAGTTACAAGAAAAGTTTGGCAAGTTCAAGTCGTCTTCCTCCTACTACAAGCAACTTCAAGCTGTGTGCTTCGTCATCTACCCCGACCGATGAGACCGTCAAGACAAGATCCTTCAAGTGTTTCACTTGCGGCAGCCGAGGCCACAAGTCCTATGAATGCACAAACAAGTGCACCATGATCCTCAATGATGATGGCACATATGACTCCATGAGTGATGAGGAGATGGAAGCTCTTGAGCAAGTGGCCATGCACAGGCGCGTGAACAAGGATGAAGATGATCAAGTCTTTTGTGATGAAGACACGAGCCCCGCTCTTGTTGTCTCCAAGGTCTTGACTCTTCAACATCAACAAGAAGAAAACCAAAGATGCCACATCTTCCTCACTAAGGCCGGCATCAATGGACGATCCATCAAGGTCATCATCGATGGAGGTAGTTGCCACAACTTGGCAAGTGAAGAACTATGCTCCAAGCTTCAATTGGTAAAGAGGAAGCACCCACACCCCTACAAGGTTCAATGGCTAAGTGACTCCGGCACTATCCGTGTTAAGCATACGGTCCAAGTCTCCTTCAAAATTGGTGCATATGAGGACACTTTGGAGTGTGATGTGGTCCCAATGACCGTTTGCCACCTCCTTCTTGGTCGACCAGGGCAATTCGACCGTGGTGTCATCCACAATGGGCGTACCAATCACTATAGCTTCAAGATGAAAGGGAAGGAATATGTGCTACAACCTATGTCTCCTAGTCAAGTGATAGCCGACAAGCAAGCCACCAATCGTGGAGAGAAGAGTGAGAAAGTGTTCCACCCAAAAGTGAGTGAGAGCCACAAGCCAAACTTGAGCGCCTCTTCGCCTAGAGAGAAAAACTTAGTCCTATTTGCCACAAAAAGTAAGATGAGAGAAGTGTGTGAGAACCCATCGAGTGTGATGCACTTTGTCCTTGTGTGCAAGGATGGGGAACCAAAAACTAACACCTCTCACGAGCTACCTTTAGTGTTTCAATCTCTTTTGCAGGAATTCCAAGATGTTTTCCTCGATGAGCTACCTCCGGGGCTGCCTCCTCTACGAGGCATTGAGCATCGAGTCGACCTCATCCTCGGAGCGCCACTTCCAAACAAAGCTCCATACCGTGTCAATCCCGAAGAAACTAAGGAGATTCAATGGCAAGTACAACAACTCATCGACAACGGTCATGTACGTGAAAGCTTAAGCCCTTGTGCCGTTCCCGTTATACTTGTGCCTAAGCCCGATGGAAGTTTCCGCTTGTGTTCCGATTGTAGACCTATAAATGCTATTACCGTTCGCTATAGGCATCCCATTCCTCGCTTAGATGATATGCTTGATGAACTAAGTGGAGCCAACTTTTTCTCAAAAATTGATCTTAAAAGTGGCTATTATCAAATTCGCATTCAAGAGGGTGATGAATGGAAAACTGCTTTCAAAACCAAATTTGGCTTATATGAATGGTTAGTCATGCCAATGGGTTTATCGGAGGCACCCGGTACTTTCGTGCGTCTCATGCATTATGTGCTTCGCCCTTATATTGGAGTCTTTGTTATGGTTTACTTCAATGATATTCTTGTGTTTAGCAAAACCATGAAAGAGCATCATAATCATGTTAGGTCTATTTTGCAAACCCTCCACAAGGAAAGTCTTTATGCAAACATGAAAAAGTGCACATTTGGTGTTGACAAAGTGGTTTTCTTGGGTTTTGTTGTATCTTCCAAGGGTGTCCATGTTGATGAATCTAAAATTGAAGCAATTAAAACTTGGCCCCAACCCACCAATTTGCAACAAGTGCGTAGTTTTCTTGGTCTAGAAGGTTTTTACCGTTGCTTTGTGAAAGACTTTAGCACTATTGCCGCTCCTTTGCATGCTTTGAGTAAGAAGAATACTCCTTCTGTTTGGGGATCTTTGCAATCCACCGCTTTTGATGAGCTCAAGTCTTTGCTTACTCATGCTCCGATTCTTGCTTTCCCCAACTTTGACAAAACTTTTGAGGTTCATTGTGATGCAAGTGGTACCGGAATTGGTGGAGTTTTGATGCAAGAAAAACGAGCCATTGCATATTTTAATGAAAAACTCTCCGGTGCTCAACTTAACTATCCCATCTATGACAAAGAATTGTATGCTTTAGTGCGTGTGCTACATGTTTGGGAACATTATCTTAGACCTCATGAGTTTGTCATCCATACCGATCACGAAACACTTAAGTACTTAAAAGGTCAAACTAAGTTGAACAAGCGTCATGCCAAATGGAGTGAATTTATTGAATCTTTTCCCTATGTGATCAAGTACATTAAGGGTAAGGAAAATGTAGTTGCCGATGCACTTTCACGCATATGCACGCTTGTCACTAAACTTGAGTTGAATGTTATTGGCTTTGAGCACATAAAAGACTTGTATGCTAATGATCCATCTTTTGTGGCTCCTTATGCTAAATGTTTGACGCATACATCTTGGGAACAATATTACATCTAGGATGGTTATCTTATGAGAGCTAACAAACTATGCATTCCCGAGTCTTCTCTTCGTTTGCTGCTTTTGCAAGGGGCTCATGGAGGCGGACTCATGGGACATTTTGGACGCGACAAGACATTCGCCACGCTCTCCAAGAACTACTTTTGGCCCAAGATGTTTCGCGACGTCTCACGCTTCACCACCCGATGCTCTACATGTCGCAAAGCTAAGTCTAAAGCTCATTCTCATGGTCTTTACATGCCTCTTCCTATACCTTACCAACCTTGGGAAGACATTAGCATGGATTTTGTACTTGGTTTGCCTAGAACTCAAAATGGCAAGGATTCCGTGTTTGTTGTTGTGGACCGATTGTCTAAGATGGCACATTTCATTCCTTGCAACAAGATAGACGATGCTTCACACATTGCAAATCTCTTTTGTAGGAAAATCTTGAGTCTCCATGGAGTACCAAAGACAATCGTCTCCGACCGCGACGTCAAGTTCTTGAGTTACTTTTGGAAGACCCTATGTGCCAAGCTCGGAATCAAGCTCTTGTTCTCATCTACATACCATCCTCAAACCGACGGCCAAACGGAGGTGAAGAACCGTACACTCTCCACTCTACTTCACGTGTTGATCAAGAAGAACATCAGGAGTGGGAGGAGTGTCTACCCATCACCGAGAACGCCTACAACCGTGCAAGACATTCGACGACCGGCAAGTCCCCCTTCGAGGTCGTGTACGGCTTCAACCCGTTGTCCCCATTGGACATTCTACCTCTTCCTCTACAAGAGCGCACCAACCTAGATGCAAGTGCCCGTGCAAGCTACATCAAGAAGATGCATGAAGATACAAGGCACACCATCGAGCGCCAAGTACAACGACTCGCGACCAAGCTCAACGTCAACAAGCATCCCATGATATTCAACATTGGAGACCTCGTGTGGCTACACCTTCGCAAGGAACGCTTCTCCAATGAACGCAAGTCCAAGCTTCTCCCTCGAGCCGATGGACCCTTCAAGGTGCTAGCACGCTACAACAACAATGCTTACAAGATCGATCTCCCACGCGACAAGTACAACATGAGCGACATCTTCAACGTCTCCGGTCTCTCCCCGTACCATGGTGATGAGGATTTCGATCCGAGGTCGTATCTTTCCCAAGGGGGGGAGATGATGTGGATCATCCTTCGGTCATCCCCATGGACCTTCCATCGCCTCACCAAGCACCAAGAGGACCCATGACTAGAGCACGAGCTAGAGCTCTCGAGACCGAGGTGACTTCTCCCCTTAGTGATATCTCATATGATCTTCTCGAGACATGGCTACTACCTCAATCCGGAATGTTGTGCATGATTAGGTACCAAGAGGACCCTCCCGAGGATGCACATGAAGATGGTCAAGACCCCAAGTCCATGGAAGAAGAGAACCAATGGAAGAAGGCAAGAACAGCCTCCAGGCACCGGACATCCGGCTAGGACCCCGGACATCCGGCCCCTGGAGATACACAAGGTCAGGCATCTGCAGAAGAAGCTACAGGGACCGGACATCCGGCGTCCAGCCCGGACATCCGGCACCCACCGGAAATCCGGACGAAATCCCAGACATCCGGCACCGGTGTCCAGGGAGCACAGAAGCTTGCCCTGTCAGCCCGGACATCCGGCGATCGCCCCGGACATCCGGCGCCTCCCGAAGCCGCGGACATTCGGCCCCTCCGAGCAGACATCCGGCGTCGCCCATCCAGTGAACAGAAGAGTCAACTCCACTGGCCCGGACATCCGGCCCCTCCAGCCCGGACATCCGACACCTCGTGAGCGCCCGGACATCTGGCCCGTCGTCCGGACATCCGGCGCCCTCTGCCTGCGCGCAGCTCCTTTGGGCCGTGACCCATGTACCCCTTCGCCCTTTGACTATATATACTCCCTCATCCCGTAGGTTTTAGGGTTAGCATTGGTTTAGCTCATATTTTGTGTGAGAGCCTTGCTCATCCACTTGGTTACTTCTCCTCGGAGCTCACGACCTCTTCGGAGAAGATCCCCCAAGCGGATTCAAGACCCCTTCAAGGGAAGACCATCAAGACCTCCTCACGGAGAAGAACGGCTACCCGTGTATCTTTCCTTTGTTGATTTTGGATCTTGTGCTACCTTATGTGTTCAGTGATCTAGCCCTTGTGTGATCAATTGTTTGTCGATTGAGTTTCTCTTGTTCCTCCCCATGTTTTCCTTGTGTTCTTCTGCTCGTTCGTCGTGTTCCCCGTAGGATCCACTCCAAACGTGAAAGATTGTCCACATAGGGTTCCACCCTACATCACAATTGCTTGAGCTTCAGCAATTTTTAGGGGTCACTCTTGTTAGCTTTATCTTCGGTAATAACCTTTGCTGCCACGGAGGGAGATTATCTTCGTCGTTTGCATCAAACTCCTCGATACTTCAGGGACCTGTTACTATGTGTGCACTAGCAAACACATAAGTCCCATACTGTTTATGTCAACAAACTCCAAAACATAAGGGGACTATCATTGCACCAACAATCTCCCCCCTTTTGGACAGTTGTTGACAAAACAAATAATCATCGAAGTGAAGATAGCTAAGTGAAAGTAAATTGAACAAGAGTGAACTTGCGTTACTTGACTCGATGATGAAATATACTCCCCCTAGACGTATGCAGGGTCAATTGATATACAATGAAACTCCTTGCAATTCATTTACTTATAAGGAGGATTTTTCAATCAAGCGAGGTAATGATTCGCACTAATGATAATTAGTCCATAGAGAATATAGTGCAATCATTTATGACTTCTAACAATAATTCCACCTTCAAAACAAGTACTTCGAGAGAGAATGGTGCAGCAGGCGGGGTTATTAAAATTACAGATCATATCAGAAGTTTTACAACAGAGCACGTCAAGAGGCATAAAAAGTCTCTGAAACATACACCACAAAAGACTCATAAACCAGAGCAAATAAACATGGAGACCAAATCCAAAAGAGCAAATCTATCAAAACTCTCGATGTAATTCTCCCCCTTTTTGTCAACTAGTGTCAAAAAGGTGATGAAAAACATGAGTGCGAGAAATATGTGAATCTGATTCACTATGAGGCATCGCCCGAAGAACTTCCCGAAGACATTTCTGATTCAGAGGTGGCTGGTAGATCTCCAACGTCATCAGCTGCAGCAGATTCTTCAAGACTGGTGTGGTGCTGAGAGGACGGAGGCAAATTGGGATCAGCCTGTTGGGACCTGCGAGACAAAAAAATTCTTTAGCAAGTTTCTCAGTGGGCGAAGTGGCTTCTGACTCATCGGGCATTTTGTGCACCTGAATCCGAAGTAAATTCGTTGTTGGTTCACGAGCTGGCAAAGGCGGAGTAAGGCGATCTTGAAAATCTTCAGTAGTAAACCCTTGATCAATATACTCATAGAGTTCTTTGAGATGGGAGTGGCTCAACTGCTTCTTTGAGAAGAGTTTCTGAAGAAATTTCCATAAACACTTCTTGTTTTCTGTTGTGATCATGTGCACAACTTTTGTTCGGTTGTGAAGTGCATTAAGTTCAGCTACCAGATGTTCTTTCTCTTGACGGTCTTCGGACATGTGCTTCAACAACAACAGTTGAGTGCGCATGCTCACTTCAAGATGTGAAGGAGGTTGAGTGTTCGGAAGACGATCATGCTTAGGTAGCTTTGGTCCATTGAAGGTGTTATGATAACCAGGAGGGCTTGACACTGGTGCGTTCTCCAAAGAAAAATCTCCCATTACTTTCAGCGTATCACGCACAGGAGGAATGAAGCTTTTGTGGCTGACTTTGGCAAGATATTCGGTTTTCATTGCATAGTCAACCACTTTCTGAATCTAGGGCGCAAATACCTTGATAGTTTCCGGTGACCGAGTTGAATCCATCAGTATGCGCAAGAACATATCTTCGACATCGAAGATATAACCTTATGAGATGACATGGATGGTGTTGCGAAGAACATCAGATATTACGTTGTCTGTATTCATCCCGGCCAGTGGACAGAGGGTGTAAGTGAGAATATGATATAAAGTTTGATTGTTGAATCTCAAGTGCTCAGGCAAAGGAGGACCATTGTAGTCACGGATTTTATCTTCATCCATTATGCATCGGAAATCTTCTTCGGTGATTGCATCAATGTTATGAACCTGAATCTCAGTCTTGCCATGTTCAACCTGAGGGAAATGAAAAATGAGGCACAAAGTCCATGGCAGAGCATTTTATTCTCTTTCCTTCAGTCATCCACTCCATGATCCACTTTGTGCTATCTGATTCATCACCGGAGATATATAATGTTGCATAAAATTGAAGAATAATCTCCCCGTTGCTGATAGCCAAAGACATTTGTGAGACCAAAGTCTTCGATGTCTTGCAGTATTTGGTTGAAACAATAGATGTTCTTCGTAGTAGCGATATCTAGGAACTCATGAGGGAAAATCTTGAGGTTGTCATAAAGAATCCGCAAGTAGTATATTGCCTGTTCCCGAGTCTAGAACCGAGGAGATTCAGATGTGTGGGGCTTGCTTTATGGACTCTCTTGAAAGAAAAGCGGATGGGTGTTCCGATTGAAAAGAGGCCCTTTGATGCCAACACCGATGGAAAACAACGGCAGTAGCTCGTGAGGATAAGGGTACTTGAGTTCATGTTCAACAGAGATCACTTCATTGCCATAAATTACTGAGTCTGGGTGATGAGCAGAGGCAGGTTTTGTTGCAGAGGGATCAACATCTGAGGTTCGTCGTGCACTATCGAGTGAAATTCCCAGAGGAGATGGATCAGACACTCTGTCAGGAACTGAGTCTTTATTGGCCACAGGAGATAAGTGAAGATTTGCTTCAAAAGTTGTTGGAGGAGCAAAGGGAGGAACCGAATCATTTGGTTTAACACGGGCTGGAGAAGCCTGGTGTGCAGACTAAGAAATTTCACCTTCTTCCAAAACATTTGGTTGAGCCAGATCTTCTTCATGAACTGGTGAAGCCACGAGCACTGATTCAGTTGGCCTTGGCGAAGTAGTTGCATCTGCAGCTGGTTCAAGAGTCGGTGAAGGAATATTTCATTCCGGAGATTTTTGTTTCTGTGGCTCAGTGACTGATGGAGGAGGAGGAGGAACATTCTTCTTTGCTATCTTTTCTTCTTCTTTTGCTTGGACGGATCGATGTGCCCTTTTACAAGATCATTTTACCCAGTCACTTGGGCTTGATGATTGAGGCAAATTTTGCGAACGATTTGATCCAAGTCTGAGTGAAATCCCAATCTTCTGTGCCGAAGGATAGTCAGAGCCTTATTGACATCCACATAATATTCTTCAAGTTGCTTGATGATAAACTTGGATTTCATATTTTGCATACGGTTGTTAGCTCTTGGAGTTGGGCAGTGAGGTCATTGATCTCAACTGAGTCATTTCTCATGTCGTTGATCAGATCAGAAGCTTGAGTAATTACTGCGGAGGGAATGGGAAAAGATGCCACTTCTCCATTAAACAAGTTTTCCACAAATCTGTCATGCTGTTCCATGATGAACACTTGATTTAAATAGTGTGGTGCAGCAGAATCATCTTGAGGCTGTGCAGTAGGAGCAACTTGTGCTACATTTTGTTCGGCTGGAGGCACTGAAGCCAAAGGTTGTGTCAGCTTAGAAGCGAACCGCGCAGCCTTTTCCTTCACAATATTAACACTGGAAACATTTTTCTTAGCAGCTAGAGCTTTGATTTGCTTCACTTTCTTTGTCGGGAATTTTTCTCTTGACTTAGCTGAGCCAACAGGAGCAACTACTACCAAATATTGCAAGTTTATAACATCAGGATGAGGATCTGTATTCACCTTGTCAACCGTTGTAATAGTAGCAGAAGGAGTCTTTCTTTTCAAGGGGTTTTTCTTCGGAGGTGCAATTGGGACTGCACTTGTGTCGTGGAATTGTCACGGCAGATGTCCTAGCGAAAGGACTTAGTCATGGAGCCATCGCAACTAGGAAGCAAGAAGGGGTTAATCGGGACAAAGGACACGGGGTTTATACTGGTTCGGCCCCTTACGGTGAAAGTAAAAGCCTACGATCCAGTTTTGAGTGGGATTGCTTATGTCTCGATAACCAGGGAGCGAATCCGCTTGACCTAGCTCTCGATTTGATGTTACTTGCCCTGAACTGCCGCCGGGTCGTCCCTTTATATATAGAGGTTGACGCCCGGTGGCTCATAGAGTCCCGACGGGCTCATAAATAGTGCCCAGCTTGGTTTCTCTCTATTCCTGCCTTATAATATAAGTTACACACATATGGCGGTTTATCTCTACGGGCCTTAAGTCACCCTTTGGGCCTTGGGCTCTTAACTAACCCGCCATCTCCAAGAGTTGTCTTGGGCTTCATGAATCGCCATAGGTATAACCCGGCCCCTCCTAGGCGGGTCATACCTAATAGTTACATCCCTAACATTAGGCCCCAGATTGATTTGAACTGGCTCATGTCAATCTTCAATACTTATAAAAATTCTTCTATTCTTCATTGTGCGAGAATTTGTAATCCGCCATGACATCATCCTTCAGATTTGTGATAACCCGCCATGACACCATCTGCCATTAATGCACATTTTCCTCAACATATCTCAATGGATCTTTATGTTAATGACTATCCCCAAAATTGAGGCGTCCTTGTAGCTGGATAACTATATTTTTGGCCTCCTCGTTTTTCGTGCCCACTTATCAGTTTTCCCTTATAAATAAGCACGACCAGGTCTTTTCTCATTCTCCCCTTTCCTCATCTTCTTCCTCTCGCAACCCTACTGCCGCTCGAGCTCTGCCGCCGCCGAAGAGCAACTCGTCTTCTTCGATCTCGTCCACTGCATCAACCTGAGTCGATCCAGAGAACGGCGGCGACCCTCCGCAGTAAATCTGTAGCTGTAAGTCTTCTCCTTCTCGTACCTCAGATCTACATTAGGGTTTGCAAGCTCTTCCGTGTTCTTCATGGTTCATCACGGTTTATTTGTAGTTCTTTCACTGCGGTCTTATTTGATCCAAAAGCAGTATGGAGATGACTGCACCGCTTCTTGGCATCTTGAGGACATTGTAGCTGTGGTGAGTCACTGCCATGAACTTGGCCAGGGCTGGGTACCCGAGGATGGCATTGTATGGCAGGCGAATGTGGGCGACGTCAAAGTCAATGAGCTCAGTGCGGTAGTTGTTGCGCTGCCCGAAGGTGACAGGAAGGCGAACTTGCCCTATCGGAACGGTGGAACCATCAGTGACTCCTGAGAAAGGCTTGGTTGGCTAAAGCTGATCTTATGGCACTTGGAGACTGTTGAATGTCTCGACGGACAGGACGTTGAGTCCAGCTCCACCATCGATGAGGGTCCTGGTGACTTGCACATTGCTGATGACTGGGGAACAAAGCATTGGGAGGACTCCGGCCGTTGCCGCGCACTTGAGCTGATCCGCTGAGCTGAACGTGATAGCGCAGGTAGACCACCTGAGAGGGCGCGTGGCCTCAAGTTTGGGGAGGACTGCATTCACCTCACGAGCAAACTGCTTGAAGATGCGCTATGAGGCTGGGGCCTGAGCGCCGCCCAGGATGCAAGCGATTGCACGCGGCTCCTGGAAGCCCCCAGCCCCCTCGTATTGATCATGGTCTTCATTCCTCCTTGGCAGTGGTGGCAGAGGAGGTAGGCCTGCGTTGCCTTGAGGGTGATCCTCACAAGTCTGATCCCTCCAACCTCCCTCGCGAGGCTGGTCCTGCCATCGGTCCTCGCGAGGTCGGTCGCGCCACCCTTGGCGAGGGCCACGGTCTTCCCATCGTCCTCCACCTCTTCCTCCTCCTCGGCCATAGCCCCGGTCATTGCGCTCGGGGCGTCGGCCGATACGCCCATCTCGCACAGCCCTGAGCTCTTGGCATTAGTTGGTGTTGTGGGTGTGGAGGTCGTGGTACACGCAGTACCGGCTGCCCTTGGATGACTCAGGATGATCCCTGCCTTGCTTGGTGTCTGGCTCCGCTGCGAGCACCGCAGCTCCCTTGCGCTTCATGTCCTTGACCTTGGGCTTCTTCTCTTCTAGATCAGCAGCCGGAAGCTCGAGGAGGGAGAGGTGCCCTTCCTCAGCCCTGGCGCACTTGGTCGCCAAGTTGAACAGCTCCAGGGACGTGCACAGGTCTTCATGGATTGCTAGCTCCTCTTTCATCTTGATGTCACGCACGCCATCGGAGAAGGCAGAGATGATGGCTTCCTCAGTCACCCTGGGGATCTTGAGGCGAGCGTTGTTGAAGCGCTGGATGTACTTCTACAGGGTCTCTCCTGGCTGTTGCTTGATGCGGTGTAGGTCACTCATGGCCGGGGGCCGGTCGCGAGTGCCTTGGAAGTTGGCGATGAAGCGAGTGCGCATCTCGTCCCAAGAGGAGATCATGCCAGGAGCCAGGTTCAGGATCCAGGTGCGGGCACCATCCTTGAGCGCCATGGGAAACCAATTCGCCATGACCTTTTCGTCCCTGTTGGCGGCTTCGATGCCCAACTCGTAGAGCTGGAGGAACTCCGCGGGGTCTGCAGTGCCGTTGTAGCGAGGAGGCAGGTCCGGCTTGAACTTGCCGGGCCATGCGACGCTACGCAGCTCGGCGGTGAAGGCGCGGCAGCCTGCGGTGGCCACCGGAGCTCTCTGCTGATGCGGGGCTTGCTCCTGGGGAATCCCGCGCACTGCTGCCTGGAGCAGCACGGGGTCTTGACGTGGTGGCGCGGGGATGCGGTCATGGCGCACCAGTGCTGGGAGCACGCGAGCACCTTCTTGGGGACGAGGGATCTCTTGGCAACTCCTTTCTTGTCGTGCAGGCGCCGGATGCGAGGGTCTCGTCCAGGGGCCGCGGGCCTTGGAGCCAGGGCGCCTTCTTGGGGAGGAGGTGGTGGAGGCACCTCCTGATCCTCGCCTCCTGTGCAGGATGGAGGGTGAGGCAGCGAGAGAGACGGCATGGGAGATCCCCCTGCGGCGCTGACGAGCTCGGTAATGCGGGCGAGCCAGTCCTCGTAGAGGTCGTCGACGGGACGGTAGTGCAGGAGCTCACACGCTAGGAGCAGCGCAGCGTGCGCGTCCGTGGGGGTGCGACGGGCGTGGGATGACGAACCGGCTGGAGTCAGCGACGGGGTGGCGGTGCGGCCTTCCCGCCGCATCAAAGGATGCAGGGACGAGGCCTGCTGCTCGTTCCCCGCCGGGCCGGTGGTGGCGTTGGCGGTAGGCGACGGGGAATGACGGGGGCGTCTGCCGACGGGCACCGTCTGGGCAACGCGGGTGGCGAGAGCAGCCCGACGCTCGGCGCGGGCTTGGCGAGCGTCAGCCATGGAAACGATAGAAGATCACACGTGACCAGTGGAAGAAAGATTCCGGCGCACCCCTACCTGGCGTGCCAAATGTCGGATTTTGGGTTCCGGCAGACCCTTGAGGTTCGAACTCTGGGGTGTGCACGAAGATCTTTCCCCTACCAGCTCACGTCTTGAAGTCTCGCAAAGGAATCTAGGCTAGAAAGAAGAACACACAAGGCACACGAGATTTATACTGGTTCAGGCCTCCATTGTGGTGTAATACCCTACTCCAGTGTGTGGTGTGGTGGATTGCCTCAGGGGCTGATGATGAACAATAGAAAGGGAGAACAACCTTGCAAGGGCTGTTCTTGAGCTGGTGCGACGAATTGCTTGGATGAGTTCAGTCGCCTCCCTCTCTCTCTTTCTCTCTCTGATCGATCCGTCTTCCAGTTGCCTCTATTCTGTGGTGGCTAGCTCTATTTATAGAGAGAGGCCCTGGGCCTCTTCCCAAATAATGAGCGGGAAGGGCGCCAACAATTGGCCATTTTGAAGGGGAATATCTAGTACACTTATCCTGACTAAAGTTGGTCTTCGGCTGCCAAAGGCTCTGACGATGACGCCGTCCTGGGCTCCACGATGACCTCCGTCCTGCCGTTCTGCTGGTCTCGGTCTTGTTTGAAACGGTAACCTTTGCCTGATGCCTTGGCATGTGCTTGCCCCCTTTGCACCAAAGGGGAAACAAGGACACTGCGCAGGCCGGCGCCCGCCTGGTCTTGATTGTCATGGCTTGCGACACGGGCTCCTCGTGAGGTGACCTTGCCTTGATCTCTCCGCCTCCTTGCGAGCCTGCCTGATGAGGCTGCTTGTCGGTGTCAAAACCGGCGGATCTCGGGTAGGGGGTCCCGAACTGTGCATCTAGGCGGATGGTAACAGGAGACAAGGGACACGATGTTTTTACCCAGGTTCGGGCCCTCTCGGTGGCGGTAAAATCCTACTCCTGCTTGATTAATATTGATGATATGGGTAGTACAAGAGTAGATCTACCACGAGATCAATTAGGCTAAACCCTAGAAGCTAGCCTATGGTATGATTGTTGTTCGTCCTACGGACTAAAACCCTCCAGTTTATATAGACACCGGAGAGGGCTAGGGTTACACAAAGTCGGTTACAATGGTAGGAGATCTACATATCCGTATCGCCAAGCTTGCCTTCCACGCCAAGGAAAGTCCCATTCGGACACGGGACGGAGTCTTCAATCTTGTATCTTCATAGTCTTGGAGTCCGGCCAAAGATGATAGTTCGGCTATCCGGACACCCCCTAGTCCAGGACTCCCTCAGTAGCCCCTGAACCAGGCTTCAATGACGACGAGTCCGGCGCGCATATTGTCTTCGGCATTGCAAGGCGGGTTCCTCCTCCGAATACTTCATAGAAGATTTTGAACACAAGGATAGTGTCCGGCTCTGCAAAATAGATTCCACATACCATCGTAGAGAGAATAATGTTTACATAAGTTCAATCTGCTGATGCGTTTCGTGGCGTGACATCACACCACGGCCAAGCCTTTATTCGGATCGTTTTTACTGTTCCACCTCAGTGCGTTTAGCGAAGCGGTTTCCTTGGCACGTCTTGTCAAAGCAGAGATCGTGTCTCCTTATTCCGGGATTCTCATCAATACAGGCGTGGGTAACCCAACCGCTCCATTGATTACGACGCTTGGGAGATAAGCGAGTTTTACCAGGCCGGTGGGGACACATAGTTTCGTCCGTCCATATAAGGGGATAGGATCCACCTTTTTACCTACGCCTTCTTCCTCCTTTGCTTATCCATTTCTGCGCACTCGAGCTCTAGTGCCCAGGTCCGCACATCTCGCCTCAACCGTCCCCAGCCATGTCCGGAGCGGGAGGCAAGTGTATGGCCTCCTTCATCACGGAGGGGCACTTCAAGAGGCTGCAAAAGCCCGGATACTTGTCCAACGACATCACGCATCAGCTTCCCGATGAGGGGCAGCTCATCCCCACCCTCGGGCCCCATGAGAGGGTGGTGTTCCTCACCCACTTCCTCCGCAGACTAGGTTTTCCACTTCACCCATTTGTCCGGGGGCTCATGTTCTACTATGGCCTGGATTTCCATGATCTGGCCCCGAATTTTATCCTCAACATCTCGGCGTTCATCGTCGTGTGCGAGGCCTTCCTCTGTATCCAGCCCCACTTCGGCTTATGGCTGAAGACTTTCAATGTCAAGCCAAAGGTAGTGGGCGGCCGCCAAGCGGAGTGCGGAAGCGCCATGGTGGGCAAGATGCCCAACGTCACATGGCTCGAGGGCGCCTTCGTGGAAACCATCAAAGGGTGGCAATCGGGGTGGTTCTACATCACCGAGCCGCGTGACCCTAAATGGGCAGCGGCCCCCGAATTTAGATCTGGCATCCCCACACGGCTCACCTCCTGGAAAGAGAAGGGCCTATCATGGGGTGATTCGGAGGAGCTGACCGGACTCCAATCCTGCGTCCAAACCCTGGTGAACAAGAAGCTCAAGCTTGTCAACGTAGTCCAGGTCATGCTCATCCGCCGGATCCTCCCGTGCCAGAAACGGGCCTTCAATTTGTGGGAGTTTGATCCGGCACAACACCAAACCTTGAGCAGGCTCTTCGACACTACGTATGAAGATGCCTGGAAGGTGCTGTTCAAGGGCACCGAGGCTCCCGCATCCACTACCGAAGACCGCGGATTCAGCTCGCAGCGTCAAGCCGGCGAGGTAAGCTATTTTACCCTTTACAGGATGCTTAGTTTCCATAGTTTGACTCTATGCGGGATCTAAACTCCCTTTACCTTTGACAGGCCTGGCAAAAGACGTCCAGGCAGGTTAACTGTCCGGCTCCCTTGCTAGAAGACCCAGCGGACGCCCAATTAACGGGGCTGCTGGCTCCGGCGCCTTATGTGGTGCCGAAGAAGAAGGCCAAGAAGAAGGCCACGGGAACCCGAAAGAGTTCCTGGCGTCAGGTGTTATCGGACTCATCTTCCGATGACTCTGAGGCGGACTCCTCCCCCGAAGACGAGGGGGAGAAAAAAGAGGCCTCTCCCCCAGCGGGGGGAGAGAAGAAAAGGAAGGCCTCCCCAACGGGGAAGGCCGAAGGGTCCAAGAAGGGAAGGACCCTCCCCCCAGACTACTCCACCAACGCTGATGACGATGAGGAGGAGTGGCCGCCAAGCACTAAGACCCTGGCGACTTTGTAAGTGTTCGGATACCAGAATAACTCATGGTGTTTCATTTGTTGCATAGAATCTTAACGCCGAATATAACCCTGCAGCCCGCCCAAGGACGGGCTCGACACTTCAACGAGCGGCTCCCTGGCGCCATCGGATGTGGATAGCACTTCACGTCCGGCCGTCTCCTCTCCTCGCGCTACGGATGACACCGAGGTGGGGTTCCAAAAGGGGCCTAGCCAGGAGGAGGAGGTTCCGGAGGTGCCGCAGGGCAACCTCCCGGACTTTGGGTGCGGGGGGATCAACCCCCGAAGGGTTCTGAGTTCGGCCCTGGGCCGGACTCCGCACCGGAACCAGTAGTGGTTCCGGAGTCCGGCGGGCGGCCCCTTCGTAAGAAGGGCGAGACTGCGACGCTGGTGACCTCCGTCCAACCGGAGGCACCGGATAATTTGCTGGAGGCGCTCAACGGCGCCTCCATCGACGAGGAGCACCGCACTGTTATGAGTGCGGTGATCTAGAAAGTTCAGTCCGCCAAGAGCGGGCTGACTGAAGCCTGTACCGGCCTTCTAATAGGCTTTGAGGTATGTAATTAAGATATGTAAAAATAGTACCGCATAGACAGTAGCCCCTGATGCTCAGTTTGGTGTTCGGAAAGAAAAGCCGAACTGAGGATCTAAAAAGATATACGCAGGAGTCTAACATGAGCATGCCAATATGGGAATGCGGGCTGTGCTGCTGACCTCTGCCGCACTGACTGCAGAGGTCAATGTATTGAAGGAGAGCATCGAGCGGTCCGAGAACAAGCTCGGCCGTGCCAAGAAGCAGCTCGAGGACAAGGAAGGTAAGTAATACCTTATTAAAGTAATACCTTATAGAAAGGATTTGGTTGCAAAAATGGCAGGAATAAAGTGAGTGTTGCAGGGGCCACGAACGAGGTGGCGACCCTGAAGGAAGCAGTGTCCAAGGCCTAAAGCAATGCGGCCACGGAACGCACCGAGCGAGAGAAGCGGGAGGCGCGGGTGGCGGAGGTGCGGCAAGAGCTCCAGGCTCTCGTGGAAAAACACGAGAGTTTGGAGCGTGACTCGAAGACTCGAGAGTCCGATCTCGCCTCGGCTCTTGAGAGTGCCAAAGCTGCTAAGGCCGAAACCCAGAAGGCCCTCCAGGAGATTGAGGCGATAAAAAAGATAGCGGCGGGTAAGGCATTCTTCATGCAGAGCAAGCATGTAAAAGTGAATTATCTGTTTCTTACCCGAATTCGGAGCTCTCCAGGAGCGTTCGCAGATCTCCCTCGTAGTGTGTCCGATGCTGCCGCATTCTACCGAGCCGAGGAGGGGAGCTCGACGGAGAAGGTGTTCTGGTCTCAGTATGCTGAGGCCGGACATCCGGTGCTCCTGAGCGACCAGCTGAAGCAGCTAGTCGAGCTCCACAAGGTGGCCGAACAGGCCATGAAGGGCATCATAGTTCGGCTGTGGCCTAAAGAAGCCATGCCTGGGAGCTACTTCGGTCTGGTGCGGCGGCTGGTGGACGCCTGTCCATGGATTGAAGTCATCAAGCATTCAGTCTGCATTGAAGGTGCCCGTCGGGCCCTTGCCCGTGCTAAAGTGCACTGGGGCAAGATGGACGCCGAGAAGCTTGTGACGGACGCGCCACCGCTGGGCAAGGAGTATCGCACCCCCGAGATGTACTATAAGGGTGTCCTGAAGGGTGCCCGCCTTATAGCGGGTGAATGCTCCGAAGATGTAATTTTTGTGTAAACTCGCATTTGTTATCATGTACGCTTGAAAACTCGTTCATATGCACTAAGCAACGCTTGTTAATTTAAAATATTACCTTCTGTGCAGCCGTTTATCAAATTTGAGAGATGGCAAGTCGTTGGCTTCAGCCCCCATGCCACGAGTGCTGGGGTGTTGGGGATAAATTTGAGTGCTCTTGTTCCCATTTTTGGGTCCTTCAAGGGAGGCGCTCAACACAACGAACGAGGCAACCGGACTTAGAATGCTTGAACACTCCCACTTAGCCATATAATTCTATAATTTTAAATTTCGGCGAAGCCCCTAGTGTTCGGAAGACCGAATTCAGGGCGCTATCCACGCCTGGGCCGGACAAAGCCGGCTCCTCGCTCTAAGCGGCATGAGTCTTTAGGGACTCGAAAAAACCTCTCGAACAGCGACCGGCTCTCGCCCTATCATGACGGTCAGTTTTAGCTTTCTCCACTGAGGTGCTCAACCGAGCTCAACTGGGGCACAATCGTAGTGGTTCTCCCAGCGCTACCTTAGCCAATATAATGGAACGTAAGGTACCAAAACATGGGAGCCGGGCAAACCCAACTATTAACCCAAAACATGATTCGGAGCCGATGCATATAATGCTGTAAGTTCGGGGTGCGCACTTGTGAAAGTGTTCGGACTTATCACACCATATTTTGGGGAACTTAAGCCCCTGGTGTATTTGGCCGTACCAAAACGTACGGATGCAACATGTCATAAGTGAACATATATAAATAGAAAAAAGGAATGCAATAACAGGCAAAAAGCGATGCATTGTTTATTCAAAAGATACTGCAATGAAAGCAGATCGATGCAAATAGTGCGATAAGCAAGGGATGGGACTATTTAACATGTCCCCCTCCAGGGGTAGGCTGTGGGATGGTATGTAAAACAGGTATATTGCTCGTGATAAAGACCACCTGGACACTCGACGTAGCTTTTCTGCTTCCCTGGCTGTTGCATCGTGAGTCCGGCAATTCTACTGCCGGACAGGGCTTCTGGAAAACGGAGTCCTGAGAATAAGAAGAAGAAAAAAAGAATGACCCAATTGGGAGCCCCTTGTGCGGTCGAGCCGCTCTCCGGGCATGCCGTGGTCGTGCCCCTACCCCTATGCCCATGGTATCTTCAGAGCATAGTTATGTATGCGTGGTACTGGTTTCACGATTACGCGAGGGCTGGGGTTGGGGCCGCATTGCCACGCGTGCTCGGAACATGCCAGGCGGTCTTGTTGTAGGTTACTCTAGGCGCGCTTGACGGTGTCCGGCCGCTTAACAGCCGGACTCGAGAATTGCCTTAAGAGGCTGCTTTGTACTTCCACCGCGAGAGCCGCTGTATGCTCCTCCGCTCGGAGAGAGTGTTCGGTGTTTCCATTGACCGTAATGACTCCTCGAGGGCCTGGCATCTTGAGCTTGAGGTATGCGTAGTGCGGCACCGCATTTAACTTTGCAAATGCGGTTCGTCCGAGCAGTGCATGATAGCCGCTGCAGAACGGGACTATGTCGAAGATTAACTCCTCGCTTCGGAAGTTATCCGGGGATCCGAAGACCACTTCAAGTGTAACTGAACCTGTACAGTTGGCCTCTACACCTGGTATGACGCCTTTAAAGGTCGTCTTTGTGGGTTTAATCCTTGAGGGGTCTATGCCCATCTTGCACACTGTATCCTGATAAAGCAGGTTCAGGCTGCTGCCGCCGTCCATCAGGACTCTAGTGAGGTGAAATCCGTCGATGATTGGGTCTAGAACCAATGCGGCGAATCCGCCATAGCGGATGCTAGTGGGGTGGTCCCTTCGATCAAAAGTGATCGGGTAGGAGGAGCACGGATTGAACTTTGGGGCGACTGGCTCCATCGCATATACGTCCCTGAGTGCACGCTTCCGCTCCCTTTTGGGTATGTGGGTTGTGTATATCATGTTCACCGTCCACACTTGTGGGGGGAAACCCTTCTGTCCTCTATTGTTCGGCGGCCGGGTCTCCTCCTCGTCCTCGCTATGCAGCTCCTTGTCATTGTTTTCGGCAGTTAACTTGCCTGCCTACTTGAACACCAACCAATCCCTGTTGGTGTGATTGGCTGGTGAGGGAGTCCTGGACTAGGGGGTGTCCGGATAGTCGAACTATCATCATTGGCCGGACTCCAAGACTATGAAGATACAAGATTGAAGACTTCGTCCCATGTTCGGATGGGACTTTCCTTGGCGTGGAAGGCAAGCTTGGCGATGCGGATATGTAGATCTCTTACCATTGTAACCGACTCTGTGTAACCCTAGCCCTCTCCGGTGTCTATATAAACCGGAGGGTTTTAGTCCATAGGACGAATAACAATCATACCATAGGCTAGCTTCTACGGTTTAGCCTCCTTGATCTCGTGGTAGATCTACTCTTGTACTACCCATATCATCAATATTAATCGAGAAGGAGTAGGGTTTTAACTCCATCGAGAGGGCCCGAACCTGGGTAAAAACATCGTGTCCCTTGTCTCCTGTTACCATCCGCCTAGACGCACAGTTCGGGACCCCCTACCCGAGATCCGCCGGTTTTGACACCGACATTGGTGCTTTCATTGAGAGTTCCTCTGTGCCGTCGCAATTAGGAAGGATGCCTTGTCCCGTCTTTAAAGACGGTGTCATTGCCAAAGGAGCTTTGGCCACCGACCAAACTATCCGGCTAGGTGGTTTTCTTATGACTGCCTGTTCGGCCGCCGCGCCGACGATGACCTCTCGGGTCATCAAAAGCGATCTTCATGTCAACTCGGAACTCACCGAGCAGCTAGGTCTGATGGAGCTCTCTTCCGTAAACGAGCTCTTGGACCGCATCGCCGCCCTGGGATTCGCTACAGACTACGATCAGATTGGGCCTAAAACCGATCTGAGAGAGATCAACTCTCCCCAGGCTACCCACCACGTTGCTGTGGTGGAGGAACAACACAGCGACTCCTCTTCTACATTAAGGACGAGTTATGTCCGAATTCCCGACCCCTCCATGCCGGATTCCCTCGGAGGGACGGAAGCACTGAACCTAAAGTCAGGCAGCGGGCCAGATTCGTTGGACAACATCCAGCAATCCAAGCTTCCAAGTTCGGAAATTTTTCGGCCCTTGAGTCTTAGATTGGGCGGGGTTCCGAATTTAATTCCACCCGCCCACCCAAACACAAGCGATCTATCTCGAATCTGGCAAGAGCCCGCTGAAACAGTACATCATTACTGGGCCAGATTCCTCCTGGTTATGGACAGGATAAAGGACTGCCGTGAGGAAAGCGCAATCTCAATTTTCTGCAACAATTGCACGAACAAGGGAATCATGAACGCCATAAGCCGTCGTGAAATTACATGCTTCGCCGACTTGGCATCCATAGTACGAAAGTACTGTGCGATGGAGAGCGCCTGGAAAACCGAAACCAAATTTTGGGACAATCCGGCTCCGAACACAACCCTAGTCCGAAATAAAAGGGTGCATCATATTAAGGCACCTGGGTTAAAAAGCAAAAAGCAAAAGCCCCTTAAAAGGGCACGGAACCGTACTGGAGGGATGGCTCAGCGGACCCTGTAAAATCCATAGTATAGAGGACGCCACTCCAACAAATAGCCTTCGAGCATGTTGGATACTACGGCAGGTGGCCAAAAGTGGCGAAGAGCTTCTAGCCCCAGAGAACCAGCCCAGCAGTACCAGTACGGTATTAACAGTCTTTGAGACTTTCACATCAAATAATATGCGGAAACGAACACTCCGCAGCCTCGCCGAAGTCTACCAAGTAGCAATAATAAATCCATGGAGCGACACGGCTATTACCTTCAACGCCAGTGATGAACCTAAATTCCGAACAGCCCGAGCACCAGCCGCATTGGTCCTCAGTCCAATAGTGGACGACTTTCGCCTTACTAAGGTACTCATGGATGGCGGCAGCGGATTAAACCTCATCTACGAGGAAACCCTTCGAAAATGGAAATAGACTGGAGCCGCATTGAGCGAAGCAGCACAACCTTTAGAGGAATAATCCCTAGTCGGGAAGCATGCTGCACAGGAAAAATTACACTGGATGTGGTGTTCGGCTCGCCGGACAATTACAGGTCCGAGGAGGTCACATTCCAAGTGGCCCCGTTCAGTAGCGGATATCACGCTTTATTAGGGCGAGAGGCATTCACAATTTTTCAAGCTATACCCCATTACGGGTACATGAAGCTCAAAATGCCCGGGCCCAACGGAATAATCACTCTTGTCAGTGATCCGGACATAGCACTCCGCGCTGAAAATAAGACAGCCACACTAGCCCCAGAGGCACTATCCGAAGCCCTAGCGGCCGAGGAACTCACTGCGCTGCGCTCCATGGTGAACAGGGACGACGTGATACTCGATAAGAGATCCAAGTCCACCTCTTTTAAGCCAGCGGAAGAAATAGTCAAATTCCAAGTCCATCCAACGGACCCCACAAAGACGGCCTCCATTGGGGCACAATTAAACCCTGATGTAGACGCCGCACTACGAGAATTCCATCGGGAAAATTGGGACATCTTTGCCTGGCACCCTTCAGACATGCCAGGAATCCCACGCAGGTTGGCAGAGCACAACCTAAATATCCTAAAAGGATTCAAGCCAGTTAAACAGGCTCTTCGGCGATTTTTCGAACCCAAAAGACAGGCAATGGGAGAGGAGCTAGCCAAACTATTAGAAGCCGGATTCATCAGAGACATAAAACATCCGGACTGGCTAGCAAACCTGGTAATGGTACCAAAGAAGGACAAATCCTGGCGCCTGTGTGTCGACTTTAAGGACCTTAACAAGGCTTGTCCAAAGGATCCTTCCCCCCTTCCCCGCATCGATCAAATTATAGATGCTACTACAGGGCACGATTCATTGTGCTTCCTCGACGCATACTCCGGCTACCATCAAATCAAGATGGCGGAGCCAGACCAAGCCGCAACGGCATTCATTACTCCATACGGACCATTCTGCTTCAACACAATGCCCTTCGGGCTCAAAAACGCCGGCGCAACATATCAGCGCATGATTCAGACATGTCTGGCAACCCAGATCGGCAAAACAGTGGAGGCATACGTAGACGATGTGGTCGTCAAGTGTAAACACGTCGAAACTCTAGTAGACGATTTGAGGCTCACATTTGACAACCTCCGAGCATATGACATTAAGCTCAACCCGGAAAAATGCGTTTTCGGCGTACCAGCCGGAAAGCTCTTGGGCTTCATTGTATCCGGTAGAGGAATTGAAGCAAACCCAGCCAAGATCCAAGCATTGTCACAATTGGATATCCCAAAAGACCTCAAGCAAATACAAAAATTGACTGGATGCGTGGCGGCTCTAAGCCGCTTCATCTCCCGCTTGGGAGAAAAGGCATTACCCCTTTATCGCCTCCTCCCATGCACTGAACACTTCGAATGGACGGATGCCGCCACGGCCGGACTCGAAGAAATAAAGGCCATATTGGCAACAAATCCGGTCCTGGCCGCGCCCAACTTGGGCGAACCAATGTTATTATACATCGCGGCAACATATCAAGTCGTAAGCGCGGTGCTCGCCGTCGAACGAGAAGCGGAAGGACACAAATTCCCTCTCCAAAAACCAGTGTACTATGTATCCACTGTCCTAACTCCATGCAAGTCCCGGTATCCACATTATCAAAAGATAGCGTACGCGGTGTTCATGGCATCCCGGAAGCTGCGACACTACTTTCAAGAGTGTTCGATAACAGTAGCCTCCGAAGTACCTCTTAACGACATTATAAACAACCGCGACGCGACGAGCAGGATTGCAAAATGGGCCATCGAGCTCCTACCATTTGACATAACCTACAAACCACGGCGAGCCATCAAGTCGCAAGTTTTGGCCAACTTCATCGCTGAATGGACCGAAGCCGAACTCCCTAAAGAGTACGGCGCATACTCCAATTGGATCATGCACTTCGACGACCCCAAAATGTTGGCCGGTCTGGGGGCTGGCATCGTTCTGACGTCCCCAACTGGAGACACAGTCCAATACGCACTCAAGATAATGTACACGGACTCCAACAATGCAGCCGAATACGAGGCCCTTCTACATGGTCTCCGGATGGCAATCTCCATGGGCATTCAACGTCTAGAGGTCCGCGGGGATTCAAACCTCGCAATATCCCAAATAAATGGAGACTTTGATGCCAAGGATCCGAAAATGGCAGCCTACCGCAACGCCATCTTAAAAATGTCAACTCGGTTCAAAGGACTCGAATTCCACCATATAGCTCGGGATAATAACCAGGTGACTGACGTGTTGGCACGCATCGGCGCAAAGTGCGACGCCGTCCCTCCCAACATCTTCCTGGAGCGGCTCTTCAAGAAATCCATATTATGGGAAGGGGAGTCCGGAAACAACAACTCAGAACCAACCGCACCACCCAACACCGAACACTCTAACACAATCGATGGCTCTACCAATGAAATAACACCTTTGGCCCACAAAATAATGGCAGTCATTGCCCCGTGGATGGAACCATTCCTAGCCTACTTAAACAGGCAGGAACTTCCCGAAGACCAAAACGAGGCCCGCTGCATAGTATGGCGATCTAAAGCCTACAAGGTACATGAGGGAGAGCTTTATAAGAAAAGCACAACCGGAGTCCTTCAAAGGTGCATCTCCGAAGAGGAAGGGCGAAATCTTCTAGCTGAAATTCATGCCAGACTTGGCGAGCACCACGCCGCAGCCCGGGCCCTTGTAGGCAAGGCCTTCCGTACATGATTTTATTGGCCGACGGCCCGGGCAGATGCTCAGGACTTAGTCCAACGATGCGTCGGTTGCCAGCTCTTCGCTAATCAGAGCCACATGCCACCCACCGCCCTCAAAACTATACCCATCACTTGGCCGTTCGTGGTCTGGGTGCTTGACATGGTTGGACCCCTTAAAGGGAGAACCCACAAGCAAAAATACCTATTGGTCATGGTAGACAAATTCACCAAATGGATAGAGGCCAAGCCAGTTAAGACGGCCGAATCCGGACCCATGATAGACTTCATATCAGGGGTAGTACACCGTTACAGTGTCCCACATAGCATCATCACTGATAACGGCACAAACTTCACGGCCGACGAGGTTAAACTCTGGTGCAAAAACATGGGCATCAAGCTCGACTACGCTTCAGTCTATCACCCTCAAACTAACGGTCAAGTCGAGCGTGCAAATGGTCTAATCATGAGCGGCATTAAACCCAGACTAGTGCGGTCCCTCAAGGAATCCAACATGCACTGGGTAGAGGAGCTCGACTCCGTACTCTGGGGGCTGCGGACCACGTAGAATCGCACTACTGGATTCACACCATTTTTCATGGTGTACGGCACAGAGGCAGTTTTGCCCTGCGACATAATTCATGACTCACCTCGCGTGCGTATGTACGAAGAAAGAGAAGCCGAGCTGGATCGGCAGGACAGTTTGGACGCCTTAGAGGAGGAGCGCGACGTGGCAAATACTCGTTCCACATTCTATCAACAGCAGGCTCGAAGATATCAAAGCACAGAAGTACGGGCCAAAACTTACAATGTTGACGAACTAGTTCTACGCCTGCCGGACAAGAAAAAGGACAAACTCAAGCCCAAATGGGAAGGTCCCTTCATCATGGACCAAGTCCTGACCGGCGGAGCATACCGTCTGCGAAACGCATCGGACAACCGACTCGAGCCAAACCCATGGAACGCAGCCCGTCTCCGAAGATTCTACGCCTAGCGCCGGACTCAGAGTTCGTCTCCTTCCTACGTCCACATTTTATACTTTAGCTGTCTTTTGTTTCTCTATTTCTCCCTCCCTTTTTCTTAAAAGCCTTTGAAGGCTCATTTGCGCACTGTTCGCGCACACTTGACGTGCTGCTCGCACTCATTATACCTGGGGGCTTCTTTAACAGAAGCTTATTTATACGGGCTTCATTCCCAACACATGCGTCACACTTCCGCATGTACCTTTTATTCACCATTATATGCATCGATATGACTTACGTTTTGGCCAAGCTGGGTTGCCTGGCTCCTGTGCTTACCCCTACGTTCCCGATTGTTCGGCTAGGAGGTAAAGGGAGCACCTCTTCGATTGTTACTGCCGGGTCAGCTGGATGTGTACCTCAGACTGGGTGAGCCGAAAGCTAGCATTCTTAAGGGAATATTCGGTCGGTGATTTGAAAGACGATTTCTTACTTATCTATTTATCTGCCCCCAGATGCTTTTCCTGCTTTTTTCGCAGTCCGGACATGCACTTTAGGGCATGCCTCCCAGGGAAAGGAACCCCTAACGGAACTATTCTCCCTGGAAGATGTTTCTTACTAACCATGTAATATAACATAACTAGTTGGGCACTTGTCTGATAAAGCACTAATGACCCCTACGCCTGGTCTCCACGCATGCCCCGGTTTTTACATAACCGCGAGGGTATTCGGACACACTCCGGACTGTCGGGTCCCGAGGTTGAAGCGAAAAGGTCCGCAATGACAAACGATCTACAATCCGGCTAGAAGGCATTTTACATGTCATTTTAAATTACATAGTCAAATTGACTGATTGTATTCCTCTTCAATACCATCTAACAGGCTGTCTAGTTTACAGTCCCGCTGGGAATACTTCACGGCCAACTCTACTTGGCCGTACATTAAGCTCATAGGGATCTCCTTCCCATCGGGCCCCACAGGTCCGACCTCGGCCATGTGGTTTGGATCGGCCTTCGTGTACCTCGTATTCCCCATGGCCCAGGCCTCCCTGGCGCCTTGACGGCAGGCTGATATCCTCCATAGACGGAAGCGCCGCCGTGCTCCTTGAAGCTTCTCCTCAAGTCCTCCAAGACCCTCGGGTAGGGAGACGGATGGCCATAAGGCCTGGGCGATGCCGCTCATCACCTGCCGAACTCGTTCGTGCAGTTGCAACAGCTCGGGAAGTTGGTCACCCGTTGAACCGGGCATCTCCTCTGCAGGACGGACCGTGAGCATACCTACAGACATATTCTGATTAATTGACTTCCTCGCCGAACTCTTGTTTTCAAAGGTTCGTTCAAGCACTTACTATAAATGCCGCGACGAAGCCGCATATTCTCCTTCACAGAGTAAGACAGCTGGACCCGAACATCTTTTAGTTCCTCGCCTAGCTGAGTGTTGGCATCTTGGAGGTTATTTTTCTCCCGCCGCACCCTTGTCAGCACCTTCTCGCCGGCCTTTAGCTGGCGTAGCAGCTGCTGCCTGTCCGGATCTAGTCCGGCACCATCTGCAATATTATTGTCAGACTTATACACACGCCGCACTTCACAAACTACTTATCTTTCGAAGTATGTATTACCAGAGGGGGTCTTTGTGGCTCCCCCTGCGGCGGCTAGTGCAGCCTCAAGTTGGGCCTTGCACTCTTGCAGCTCCTGGGACAGGTGGGTATTATTCTCCGTAAGATCCTGAATAAACAAATGATCCTTAAAACAGTTATTCTAACTATTTTAAGTCTCGGGGGCTACTGGCATATATAACTGTCAAAATTACTCACCTGTATGTCTTTTACATACTGCTCCGTGGCTCTGGCTAGACCATCTTGAGCAGCACGGAGGTGCGCATCTCCCGAATTGAAGGCATTTAACGCCTCCGGGGAGAAGCATGCATCACGAAGAACTGTCCGGCGGCGCCTGTGATTCATGGCGCTCTCCACCTCAGATCTGGTGGCGGACAACCTGTCGGTGTCCTCCGTTGGAGGAGCACCCAACGCGCGCCCTGCGTTCGCCTCCCCCTCCGGACCTGGCATTGGAGCCTGGCCGGCGAAGGTTTGATTGGCAATCTCCCCGGACACAGTCCGGCGAGCGCTTTTTCTCCTGAAAAACCATGAGCATTAATGTGCCTTACAGGAACCTTTTTCTGAAACATGGTGGCGAGCCATACCGTTGCGGCGACGTCTTGATCCTCGCCGCACTTCTCTTCCGCCTGCTGGGCCGAGCTGCCCCTTGTTGGCCAGCCGCCACGGGTTCGGCTTCTTGCCCCAGAGGCACCTCCTGCAGAACACCATTGGTATACGGTGGTCAGAAATAAGCATGGATAAGTAATGGTATCAGGACTCTGGTCATAGTTACCTGGGGAACCGGAGATATGCCGGGGTAGTCGGCCGTAATGGCAACCAAAGCATTGGCAATGCTAAGTTGGTGGAACACCCCCTCAATCAGCTCCACCTTTATGTCCGGATCCTCTTCGGAGGCCGGATCGAGGGATCGTTCCGGATCCTCGGGTTGTGGAGCCGGGCTGTGTATATTCTCAACAGCCCGACACAGTTCCTGCGTCAAAATCACAAAGTGAGACACCCAACTTTGGAATATGGATCGGATAGACAAACGTCCGCTTACCCAGCTCAGAGGGTTGTTCATCGAAAATCCATTTGATGGACTCGCACGGAGGAAGTCCTCCTTCTCCCCTTTGTACAGGCCGGACAGGATCTTCACTAGATCATCTACCGATCCCGGCCCCTTGCGGCCATGACGGGTGGCATCATCCTCCCCATTGAAATCCCACATGGGGTGGCCCCTGTATTGGAGCGGCTGCACCCCTCGCATGATGCATGTGGCCATGACTCCAATCATGGTTAATCCGGAATGAGCCGATAACCTTATTCGGCCCATCAAATATTGAACGTCCCCATCATTCTCCCGTTGAGGGCTCCGCGGGCGCCAACTCAGGCGTTTCCGCAGAGGAGCGTTGCTGAACTCCGGGAGGCTGATCCGAACTGGGTCCGGCAGCGGGGCGTCTTCCATGTAGAACCATTCTGAAGGCCAGTCTTTGGACGCCTTCTTCGGGGTTCCGGATAGATATCCGGTCCCGGTGATGCGCCATATTTCGGCTCTGCCCACTTGATATATCGACCCTTCGTGAGAACGGGGCACGAGGCAGGACAATCTCTTCCACAGCGCAAAATGGGCCTCGATGCCAAAAAATAGCTCGCAAAGGGCTACAAAGCCCGCGATGTGCAGGATGGAGGCAGGCGTGAGGTGGTGAAGCTGGAGTCAATAGAACTCCAGGAGCCCCCGGAGAAACGGATGTATGGGAAATCCGAGTCCTCTTATTAGAGAAGGGACGAAGCATACCCGCTCTCCTTTGGAGGGATTGGGCATGCTCTCCGCCTGTTTTCCGCCCTTGTAGGTGGCAAGTCCAGCTCGAACCGGCATCATAAAGGCCGGGGGAAGAAATCCCTCGGCTTGGAGTGTCACCAGCTCACTATGCGGGACCGAGCATCTCCCCCAATCTCCTGGCCGAGGGCTGGGAGCGCAAGAGGAGGAGCCGCGTCGACTGTGCATGATGGAATGGATTTTTGGTCAGAGGCGCTCCGATGAATGCTCGCGGAAGGAGGATGGTGTGATTCAGATCTGGATCCTCGCCTCTCTTTATAGGCAGCTCACTCGCGCAGCTAGGGGGTAGAATATAAAAATACCCTGGCTTTTTGCATTCGTACGACACGTGGAAAATGGCCATTATTGGACGTGGAAGCCAAGGAGCGCAACATTTATAAGAACCCGGACACCATTCGGCGAGTACATGGAATTTGGAGAAGAACCCGCCTTGCAATGCCGAAGATGATATGCGAGCCGGACTCATCGACATTGAAGCCTGGTTCGGGGGGCTACTGAGGGAGTCCTGGACTAGGGGGTGTCCGGATAGCCGAACTATCATCATTGGCCGGACTCCAAGACTATGAAGATACATGATTGAAGACTTCGTCCCGTGTCCGGATGGGACTTTCCTTGGCGTGGAAGGCAAGCTTGGCGATGCGGATATGTAGATCTCCTACCATTGTAACCGACTCTGTGTAACCCTAGCCCTTTCCAGTGTCTATATAAACCGGATGGTTTTAGTCCATAGGACGAATAACAATCATACCATAGGCTAGCTTCTAGGGTTTAGCCTCCTTGATCTCGTGGTAGATCTACTCTTGTACTACCCATATCATCAATATCTTAATCCAACAGGAGTAGGGTTTTACCTTGATCGAGAGGGCCCGAACCTGGGTAAAAACATCGTGTCCCTTGTCTCCGGTTACCATCCGCCTAGACGCACAGTTCGGGACCCCCTACCCGAGATCCACCGGTTTTGACACCGACATCTGGCTTTTCGGGGGTGCCGTGTATCTGGCACAAGCGATCGAGTATTCGGTCCAAATTGGACGGGCCCGGAGTATTTCTTTTGAATGCCTTTTTCCGCTGACCGGGTTTAGAGCCTCTGAATCCGGCATTGACTGCCGTATCCTCAGCATTGTCGCCATTAATGCGGCGCTTGTGCTTGTTGCGACGCGACCTACCGTTGGTGTCCTTGGTATCTGAATTACCAGGGCTCTTGGTCATGTTGTTACTACGAGCAAGCCAGCTATCCTCTCCCGCGCAGAAGCGGGTCATGAGTGTTGTGAGGGCTGCCATGGATTTCGGCTTTTCCTGTCCTAGGTGCCGGGCAAGCCACTCGTCGCGGATGTTGTGTTTGAAGGCTGCAAGGGCCTCTGCATCCGGACAGTCGACGATTTGATTTTTCTTGGTTAGGAACCGTGTCCAGAATTGTCTGGCCGATTCTTCTAGCTGCTGAAATATGTGGCTTAGGTCATCGGCATCTGGTGGTCGCACATAAGTGCCCTGGAAGTTGTCGAGGAATGCGGCTTCCAGGTCTTCCCAACAACTGATTGACTCTGCTGGCAAGCTGTTAAGCCAATGCCGCGCTGGTCCTTTAAGCTTGAGTGGGAGGTATTTGATGGCGTGTAGATCGTCACCGCGGGCCATGTGGATATGGAGGAGATAGTCCTTGATCCAGACTGTCGGTTCTGTTGTGCCATCGTATGATTCAATGTTTACGGGTTTGAAACCCTCAGGGATTTGATGATCCATCACTTCGTCTGTGAAGCATAGTGGGTGTCCGGCGCCTCTGTATTGGGCTATATCACGACGCAGCTCAAACGAGCTTTGTCTACTGTGTTCGGCCCGGCCGGAATTATTGTATCCGGCGTGACGGTTATCATCATGTATCATGGGGCGCCCACGCGATCCGTAGATCGATCTTGTTTGCCTTGCTGTCAGGACCCCAACTCAATGCCACATCGATCTAGCATGTAACACCTCATATCACTTTGCGGCCTCACGCACGGTATTTCCACGGGTGTCGCCTTACCTTTGCCCGGGACCGTTTGCGTCTTTTGGCACACGTATATGATAGTGTCGCTAGCATCCATATGATAAGGAGCCCGGGCTGACATGGCTAGTCGTAAACCCAAAGTGGCACAAACTTACAGGGACAGGCATCCATGACCCATCATCGAACGTGTCGGTCATCAGCGAGTGAATCCAGGCTGTAGCACTGGGCTAGCAGGACTCCGGTGAACCAGGCTGTAGCGGGCTAACAGGACTCCGGTATTCATCGCGTGACATTTCCCCGAAGGGACAGACACAGGAACGAAGAAGGACACATGCCGGCCAGCCTAAGTGTTCCGGAGCAGTAGCAAGCTACCATGGCTCAGTGGAAACACTAGGAGACATTTCCCGGTAAGAGAGGCTACTAAAGATAAACAACTAGATAGTCAGATCCCACACATACCAAGCATTTCAATAACATACACACAATATGCTCGATATGTGCAAATACAACATGGCATCACAACATGACTCTACGACTCAAGTATTTATATAATAGGCTCCGAGGAGCGGGATATTACAAACATGGGTCTCATGACCCAACACTCAGAGCATACAAGTCAAAGCACATGCGAAAGCTTAACATGTCTGAGTACAGACATCTAGAAATGAAAAAGGCTGAGAAGCCTGACTATCTACCAGATCCTGCCGAGGGCACAAGATCGTAGCTGAGGTAACAAGCTAAACGTCGAAGTCCACGAGGTACTACTAGCGAGACTGAAGTCTCTCTGCAAAAACATAAATTAAGCAACGTGAGTACAAATGTACCCAGCAAGACTTACATCAGATCTATCTACATATGCATCATTATCAACAAGGGGGTGGTGGGGTTTAACTGCAGCAAGCCAGCTTTGACTCGGTGGCTATCCTGAACTACGTCTCCAAGTAACTCTTTTGAGGTGGCGCACACGAGTCCACATATTCACCATATCAATACACCACTATGGATCCGCTCCCATCTCCCTACGAGAACGCCATCCATAGCACTCACGCTTATCTTGCGTATTTTAGAGTATCCACTTTCACTTGTCTATGAACTGTACAGGCAACCCAGAAGTCCCTTACCGCGGACACGGCTATTCGAATAGATCATATTAACCCTGCAGGGGTGTACTTCTTCACACACGCTCTCACCACTTACCGCCGTTTACACGACATGTACTCGACAACCTTCAAGCGGAAGCCCAACGAGGGTGTCGGCCACGACCTGACTAACCACACAAGTCTCTCGTCCAGGTTTATCGCCTATTCGGGTTCCATCCGCAAGGAGATCCGGCCGGGGTGTCGCTCACGGCCCCAAACGATGTGTGCAGGGTTCCCAAGCCCACCTCGTCGGGTGGATCTACGCTTGGTACACCGTTCCACTGTGCCTAGTCTGTCCCAAGCCCACCTGTACCGGGTGCCACTTGGTAGACTACTAACACTACCTACAAACACCAGAAACTAGTTGCAACTCCTGGACAGAGATCAAGTTGATTAATAAGTCGAGAGAGTCAATTAAGGATCCCAATGTGTGGTAGTAGTTGTTCATGGATCATAAACACAGAACTCAGTTCCTGAGGACGGCTGCAATGAGACAACCCACCATGTACTCCTACATGGCCTCTCACCGCTACCTTTACCAAATCGTGTTCACACACTTAGCACTCAACAGTAGGACATGTTCACACACCTCTGATTCATCCCCATCAGACCTAACTCAACTCTAAGCAGTAGCAGGCATGACAAACAAGCATGAATGAGTAGGCACATCAGGGCTCAAACAACTCCTACTCATGCTAGTGGGTTTCATCTATTTACTGTGGCAATGACAGGTCATGCAAAGGATAAAGGGGTTCAGCTACCGCAGCAAGTAACAAATGACTCGTTGTTGTCCTAATGCAGTAAAAGAGAGCAGGGCGAGAGAGTAGGATTGTATCGGAATGAACAAGGGGGTTTTGCTTGCCTGGCACTTCTAAAGATAATATAGCTCTTCATCGGTGTCATCGATCTCATCGTCGAAACCACGTCTACGGAGAGGGAACAATTACCGGCAACAGAGAGAAACACAATCAATGCAATGCACATTATGATGCATGATCATGACATGGCAACATGCTGGTGTTTTGAGCTAGTGTAGCTAGCAACAAAGTTAAATGAAGTTGGTTTGAACCCTAAGTTCAAATCCAAACTCCATATGTGAAATTCAAATGCCATTTATATGATTTGTGCTAAACAGCAGTTATAAGTTGTTCTAACATGCATGAAAATGATACAGATGGATAGATTGGATTTTTCTGATCATTTTTCATATATAAATTATTTAATTCTGAGCTACGGTTGAATTTCTATGAATTTTAGAAGTTTAGCTATTTTCTGAAATTAAATAAATCATTTCTGATTTATTTAAAACTCCAGAAAACATTTACTGCATCAGCATTACGTTGGCATGACGTCAGCAGGTCAACAGGGGCTGGTCCGGGTCAAACCTGACCAGTGGGGCCCACTGGTCAGTGACTCAGGTGACTAACAGAGTTAATTAATTCTAACTAATCAAATTAATAGCCACGGGGCCCACTGTCAGTGTCAGCAGGGGTAATTAGTTTAACTAATTCAATTAGTACTAATCCTAATTAACTAACAGAGCTGGGCCCCACCTGTCATTGACCCAAGGGGTCAAACTGGGCCCACATGGTCAGTAGTCAACGGGGTCAAACCCCTGGTCAGTAGGGTCAATCCCGCCGGCGGTTCGTCGCCGGTGGCAACAGGCGCGGCGGAGGGCTCGGGCTCGCTCCTCCGGCGTCCAAATGGACAGAGGAGAGCGGCTACGGAGAGCTGGAGCTCACCCGCGCCTGTTTCAGCAAGCAGCAGTAGCTAGGGCGGCCGGAGACGATGGCCTCGAGCTCGGCAGCGGCGGCCGGAGCTGGGGCGTGCTTGGGTTCGGCGTTACACGGCACGGCGAGATCATCTGAGGGGCTCTACGGGTTACTCGGGTCATCAGGAGCACTCGGAGGCAACGAGCGCAGGTGGAGGAGCTCGGGAGCGCGAAGCTCACCGTCCATGGCGGCGGCCGGAGCTCGGGTTCAGCGGGCAGCTAGCTAGGGGACAAAATCAAGTGCACGGAGTGAGGGGAAGAGAAGAGGAGCTCACGAGGAGTCGATTGGAGCAAACGGCGAGCTCAGGGAGGCACCGGAGGCAGCAAATCGACGGCGACGATCTCCGGTGGCCGACGAGGGGAACGGCGGTGCTTGCGACGTCCAGGGGCTTCCGGCGTCGGGCGGCTCGGTGAGGAGGAAGAGAGGGACGAGGCGGAGCTCGTGGGCGTGTCGGAGAGGCTCGAGGATGGCTACGGCTACGGCTATGGCGAACGGCGGCGGCGGCGTTCGGCCGTGCGTGTGAGAGCGAGCAGAGGGGGATAGGGACGGAGGGAGAGATACGGGAGAGTGAGAGAGGGTCGAGGGGGGCCGCGTGGCGTCTCCAGGGAGTAGCGGAGGCAAGCAGGGAGGCAGGAGGTGGCCGAGCGCGTGCCGGCGTGCGTCGGCCACGCGCGCTGCCTACTGGCGCGAGGAAGACGACAGGGGGGAGTGGAGATGGGCTGGGCCGGCTTCTGCAGCAGGCCACACAGGTAGGCGCCAGGTAGGTCTTCTGCTCTTTTTTTATTTCCTGTTTGTTTTATTTTTAAATTTATTTTGCCACTGTTTTGAATTTAAAATAATTCAAACAATGCCAAAAACTCCTCTGAATATTTTTATTTTGCTAGATGGACTTTTCCAAAAACTCATAAAATATTTCAGGGGTATTTGAAATTATATTCTAGTTATATGAATATAATTCAAATTCAAATAGCTAATGATTTAAATTCAAAGTCCCAAGATTAAGTCCTTAAAAATGTTCAATATTTTGGTTGGGACCAGAAGCTTTGCCAAAAGTATCAAACATTTAAGAAGAGCATTTTGGAACAATGAATGAGATTTTAGGGTTTTTGCCCTTCTTTTATTTAAGTTTTTGAGGCTTCCAAATTTCCTCAGTTCAAGTTTCAAAAATTTAAACATGATGCAAACACTAGGCAGCACCAGAAGCTAGGGATGTGACAACTCACCCCCACTAAACAAGAATCTCGTCTCGAGATTCAAGCGTAGGGTAAGATGAAGGGGAACGCAAACTAGCACAATCTTCACGATCCAGGTTGCACTTCATAAGAACATTGATTCGATCACCATCATTGTCTTGATGTCTTGCTCCGAGAATGCCAACCGACATGACAACGAGAGGGGAAAGAAAACTCTAGAAGGATCGAACTTCTCGAAGGTCGAACAACTCACGGAATGAGACATAGAACCATCTCTCGGGTTGAGACACGAGATACACATCAAGAGGGGTGGAAAGAAACGGATGACGAAGGTTCACTAGGTGGACAACAATTCCACACTTAAGAAGGTGGTAAACGATTGTCAACGTAGCGAGGAGTTGAGTTTCCATGATGCCACAGCGGGACATCCTGGAGGAGGGTGATTCGTAGATTATTACCTTAAGTGGCAAAAAGAATTACCTTTGATTCAGAGATCATCGAAAATATTTTATACCAACCTAAGGCAATTCTCGAGCGGCCATTTGGAGGGGTTCGGTAGAATGGCATACCCGGATTAAAATGGATGATGTGGATTACCTTGTTGAAAACAACACAAGGAATGATTTTAGTAACTGGGGAGAGGCTCAACAGTAGAGAGTGAGTCCACTGTTTGAAAGTTATAGCATAATCGAGGAAACTGAGAGCAATCCAGTTAGTGCCGATGATAACACCTAGCTCTTGTGCGTGCTCTCAAGAACTTGAGCATCTCCATATTCATCAAGGTTTTACCAACATCAATGACAAGGATCCTGGCAACACCACTTACTACCATGATGAATGGTGATGGAGGATGCAGATGCAAAGGAAGATATCACCGTCTCAGATTTCACCTTGGCGGGGCCAAGGAAGCAAAATCTGGATAATCGACCGAGAGACATTTAGCACTCCGCTTCTAATGTTCTCCTTGATGTGCTAGCGTAACCCATTCATAAAGACGGTTTGATATCTAGAACATCAAGTAAAAGGTCGGACTTCGGGAAGACAAAAATCATAAGGCACAATTAGGGAGTAAATCCTACGAAGTCCTTATGGGAAGGTGGCCAACTTCTTCAATCAAGATACTACAATAATAGGTCTTCCGGCTGGGTGTGTTGGCCATAACATCCACTTTACCGGTTATCGAGGGACCAGTATTATAGTTCTTGGAAAATGTCCCAACCATCATATCTGCCTGAGATTCAGATCTGGTTGGTGTCAGGATATTCCAGACTCATGGAGTCTAGGAAGAAAAAAGAAAGTTTGCAACACAATTCGACGAGATGACGTTGCGAGATTCTCGGAAAATGAACTACGATAGCAAGCTCCAAGACATGAGCTGGTTCTGCTACACACATGTGAACACGCTGTCCCAGACAAACATTATCACATGGTAGTCTTACAATAAAACACTACCGAGTCCAGGTGGGGAACCATCATTAATGACATCGAAGTCTCCACGCGTGGAAGTCCAAAGAGTTCACCTTGGACAGACTCCTTTATCTTTGAACAACTCAATAAGTGGCTTGGTGTGCTAGGATATACATATGGAATGAAGATGATCAGTCTAACAGACCACAAAATTCTTCGCACGTGCATGACTGACTTGGGATGATTCCAAAGGAGGTAAAACAAGCCTTCTCAAATTCATGGCGGCAACTTGCATCAAGTGCACATGAATTAGAGGGACTTACTTCTTTTGTCCAAACATATGCTTCACGAACGAATCATGAAGATAATGCTTACACAAGTTTCCAACACTAGCTTAACATTCAACAAAATCATGGAGGAGATAAGGATGTTGTCAATGGGCTCAACAACAACTCATCCAGGTTTCCATATTAGTGGAATTCCACAATTATGTGAACAAGGTGATAGCATTGGTCAGACCAAAGAATATAATGGTGTATGCTCGAGGAAAAACCACGAGTAAGACAACATTACGAATATCGTTGGTTCTGATTTGATTTGACGATAGCCCATACTCAATCAAAGGTTTGGGTAAGATAATAGATCCAACAATTGATCACAAGGACCAATTGATGAAGATATCATCTTTCTTCAACACACACACACACACAAAAAGATATCCCTTAACATGAACTAAGTCGGACAAGCTTTTATCTTCCAACTCTCCAAGTTGTTGTTTAGCTTGACCAACTAGCTCAGGGTATCCCACACAGATTCTTGGAGAATGGGGTGGTTTACAGGAAACCATCTTGATCACGAACTCAACATAGCGGTCAGGTGGCAACCTGGTAATACTTCCGAGAAGATATTCGGAAAATTACAAACCACCGATATGTTACTAAGCTCGAGAACAATCTTGCTTTTTAGGGCAAGACGATATGATCAAAGAGCGAGGGATTGACGAAATCCTAACTCACCGATCGAAAAGTGCACCAACAATAAGGACTAGGTAGCACAATCTATCTTAGAATGATGATTCAAGAACCAACACACTAAGAATGAAATTATTGTCCTTTAACTACCAAGCAACGGAGTTGCTAGCAGTATTGATTTCACACATCATGACTCACTTGTCGACATTCCGGTTGCAACAACACGGGAACCGAGAAATGAATAATGATGGAGAGAAGTATCACTGTGTCAAGAGTTCATAGGATGGTGTGCAATTCCCATGACATTCTTGATATAAAGATGGTAATACTCCAAGGTAGAACAGAACAAAAACTGGATTAGTATTTTGATCTGCGGAGTACAACTGTTAAGACCCAATCCTGGGTATGAATGAGGTACTGGAGTTTGTTTCTCCTAGTCATTCCAGAATAGAATGGCTCGACGGACCACAAGAATAATAAGCATCGATAACACGAATGCACAATTACTCTTGACTATCAACGGATAGATGAAGACTGGAATACAACTAAAGAGGGACAACTCAATGGAACATACAATTTTCTGAGTTGTGGATACATGGATTAGTATGCCGAACAAATTCAGCATATTTCTTCCGGATAACCCATGCTGAAAAGGAAGGACGTGCAGATTCACAATGTGGAATGGAGAACTCCTCAAGAGTACTCTAATTGTGATCTTTTGATCCAATAAACATCTGCCATAAAGTGGTTCATAGTATTTGGAAGAAGGAAATACCACGAACTTCGAGGACTATCGCAAAGGTTACTAATATCCTAAAGCCACTAGCAATTACTATCAACATGAAGTAAGTAGGGTGAATCTTGGGCTCAGAAACCCAGGAGTAGAATACCTGCTACTAACTGGCATCACGTGATGCTTTCGAGAATGATAGCCAGAACCATCACACTGGAAACACAGAACATGGCTAGATTACTAGATGATCCCCTAAGACAGCTAGGGTCATAATAATAGCTCCAACATATACGTCGAGGCAATAGAGTACCTCAACTCACCGAATAGTGTGGTTAATCTGGCCCAAAGGAACATCAGAAACAGGAGGAAGGGATTTGCAAATGCATCAGACTATTTAGAAACCTGGGATGACTCGGACAACATAATGACTGTAAATGCTCGAAAAGATTTGAGACATGCTACAAAATGGTGGCATAACCACTTGATCATCATAATATCAAGGTTTGGAGATCAACAGTTAACATACAGAAGTAGTAGGAACTGGACTGAGGCTTAAGTCCAACAGTTCTATAGGTCTACGGATTAGTAACACGTGATCCTGATAGAAAGAAGAGATAGCCTAGTTCTTAATCCCCGTAGGAAAGATAAGATGACTCAGATCAGAGGGCCATGAGGTATAAGGAGTAAAAAGAGCCTTACGTTCCATCCCACAATCAATTCCCTTACATAACTAAAGCATTTCTAGACACAACTTCGACCAGTTTGGCTTGATAATCCTACAGGCAGTCAAGCTCTGATACCAAAGCTGTCAGGACCCCGACTCAATGCCACATCGATCTAGCATGTAACACCTCATATCACTTTGCGGCCTCACGCACGGTATTTCCACGGGTGTCGCCTTACCTTTGCCCGGGACCGTTTGCGTCTTTTGGCACACGTATATGATAGTGTCGCTAGCATCCATATGATAAGGAGCCCGGGCTGACATGGCTAGTCATAAACCCAAAGTGGCACAAACTTACAGGGACAGGCATCCATGACCCAGCATCGAACGTGTCGGTCATCAGCGAGTGAATCCAGGCTGTAGCACTGGGCTAGCAGGACTCCGGTGAACCGGGCTGTAGCGGGCTAACATGACTCCGGTATTCATCGCGTGACATTTCCCCGAAGGGACAGACACAGGAACAAAGAAGGACACATGCCGGCCAGCCTAAGTGTTCCGGAGCAGTAGCAAGCTTCCATGGCTCGGTGGAAACACTAGGAGACATTTCCCGGTAAGAGAGGCTACTAAAGATAAACAACTAGATAGTTAGATCCCACACATACCAAGCATTTCAATAACATACACACAATATGCTCGATATGTGCAAATACAACATGGCATCACAACATGACTCTACGACTCAAGTATTTATATAATAGGCTCCGAGGAGCGGGATATTACAAACATGGGTCTCATGACCCAACACTCAGAGCATACAAGTCAAAGCACATGCGGAAGCTTAACATGTCTGAGTACAGACATCTAGAAATGAAAAAGGCTGAGAAGCCTGACTATCTACCAGATCCTGCCGAGGGCACAAGATCGTAGCTGAGGTAACAAGCTAAACGTCGAAGTCCACGAGGTACTACTAGCGAGACTGAAGTCTCTCTGCAAAAACATAAATTAAGCAACGTGAGTACAAATGTACCCAGCAAGACTTACATCAGATCTATCTACATATGCATCATTATCAACAAGGGGGTGGTGGGGTTTAACTGCAGCAAGCCAGCTTTGACTCGGTGGCTATCCTGAACTACGTCTGCAAGTAACTCTTTTGAGGTGGCGCACACGAGTCCACATATTCACCATATCAATACACCACTATGGATTCGCTCCCGTCTCCCTACGAGAACGCCATCCATAGCACTCACGCTTATCTTGCGTATTTTAGAGTATCCACTTTCACTTGTCTATGAACTGTACAGGCAACCCAGAAGTCCCTTACCGCGGACACGGCTATTCGAATAGATCATATTAACCCTGCAGGGGTGTACTTCTTCACACACGCTCTCACCACTTACCGCCGTTTACACGACATGTACTCGGCAACCTTCAAGCGGAAGCCCAGCGAGGGTGTCGGCCACGACCTGACTAACCACACAAGTCTCTCGTCCAGGTTTATCACCTATTCGGGTTCCATCCGCAAGGAGATCCGGCCGGGGTGTCGCTCACGGCCCCAAACGATGTGTGCAGGGTTCCCAAGCCCACCTCGTCGGGTGGATCTACGCTTGGTACATCGTGCCACTGTGCCTAGTCTGTCCCAAGCCCACCTGTACCGGGTGCCACTTGGTAGACTACTAACACTACCTACAAACACCAGAAACTAGTTGCAACTCCTGGACAGAGATCAAGTTGATTAATAAGTCGAGAGAGTCAATTAAGGATCCCAATGTGTGGTAGTAGCTGTTCATGGATCACAAACACAGAACTCAGTTCCTGAGGACGGCTGCAATGAGACAACCCACCATGTACTACTACATGGCCTCTCATCGCTACCTTTACCAAATCGTGTTCACACACTTAGCACTCAACAGTAGGACATGTTCACACACCTCTGATTCATCCCCGATGAATCAGACCTGACTCAACTCTAAGCAGTAGCAGGCATGACAAACAAGCATGAATGAGTAGGCACATCAGGGCTCAAACAACTCCTACTCATGCTAGTGGGTTTCATCTATTTACTGTGGCAATGACAGGTCATGCAAAGGATAAAGGGGTTCAGCTACCGCAGCAAGTAACAAATGACTCGTTGTTGTCCTAATGCAGTAAAAGAGAGCAGGGCGAGAGAGTAGGATTGTATCAGAATGAACAAGGGGGTTTTGCTTGCCTGGCACTTCCGAAGATAATATAGCTCTTCATCGGTGTCATCGATCTCATCGTCGAAACCACGTCTACGGAGAGGGAACAATTACCGGCAACAGAGAGAAACACAATCAATGCAATGCACATTATGATGCATGATCATGACATGGCAACATGCTGGTGTTTTGAGCTAGTGCAGCTAGTAACAAAGTTAAATGAAGTTGGTTTGAACCCTAAGTTCAAATCCAAACTCCATATGTGAAATTCAAATGCCATTTATATGATTTGTGCTAAACAGCAGTTATAAGTTGTTCTAACATGCATGAAAATGATACAGATGGATAGATTGGATTTTTCTGATCATTTTTCATATATAAATTATTTAATTCTGAGCTACGGTTGAATTTCTATGAATTTTAGAAGTTTAGCTATTTTCTGAAATTAAATAAATCATTTCTGATTTATTTAAAACTCCAGAAAACATTTACTGCATCAGCATTACGTTGGCATGACGTCAGCAGGTCAACAGGGGCTGGTCCGGGCCAAACCTGACCAGTGGGGCCCACTGGTCAGTGACTCAGGTGACTAACAGAGTTAATTAATTCTAACTAATCAAATTAATAGCCACGGGGCCCACTGTCAGTGTCAGCAGGGGTAATTAGTTTAACTAATTCAATTAGTACTAATCCTAATTAACTAACAGAGCTGGGCCCCACCTGTCATTGACCCAAGGGGTCAAACTGGGCCCACATGGTCAGTAGTCAACGGGGTCAAACCCCTGGTCAGTAGGGTCAATCCCGCCGGCGGTTCGTTGCCGGTGGCAACAGGCGCAGCGGAGGGCTCGGGCTCGCTCCTCCGGCGTCCAAATGGACGGAGGAGAGCAGCTACGGAGAGCTGGAGCTCACCGGCTCCTGTTTCAGCAAGCAGCAGCAGCTAGGGCGGCCGGAGACGATGGCCTCGAGCTCGGCAGCGGCGGCCGGAGCTCGGGCGTGCTCAGGTTCGGCATTGCACGGCACGGCGAGATCAGCTGAGGGGCTCTACGGGTTACTGGGGTCATCAGGAGCACTCGGAGGCAACGAGCGCAGGTGGAGGAGCTCGGGAGCACGAAGCTCACCGTCCATGGCGGCGGCCGGAGCTCGGGTTCGGCGGGGCAGCTAGCTAGGGGACGAAATCAAGTGCACGGAGTGAGGGGAAGAGAAGAGGAGCTCACGAGGAGTCGATTGGAGCAGACGGCGAGCTCGGGGAGGCACCGGAGGCAGCAAATCGACGGCGACGATCTCCGGTGGCCGACGAGGGGAACGGCGGTGCTTGCGATGTCCAGGGGCTTCCGGCGTCGGGCGGCTCGGTGAGGAGGAAGAGAGGGACGAGGCGGAGCTTGTGGGCGTGTCGGAGAGGCTCGAGGATGGCTACGGCTACGGCTATGGCGAACGGCGGCGGCGGCGTTCGGCCGTGCGTGTGAGAGCGAGTAGAGGTGGATAGGGACGGAGGGAGAGATACGGGAGAGTGAGAGAGGGTCGAGGGGGGCCGCGTGGCGTCTCCAGGGAGTAGCGGAGGCAAGCAGGGAGGCAGGAGGTGGCCGAGCGCGTGCCGGCGTGCGTCGGCCACGCGCGCTGCCTACTGGCGCGAGGAAGACGACAGGGGGGAGTGGAGATGGGCTGGGCCGGCTTCTGCAGCAGGCCGCACAGGTAGGCGCCAGGTAGGTCTTCTGCTCTTTTTTTTTATTTCTTGTTTGTTTTATTTTTAAATTTATTTTGCCACTGTTTTGAATTTAAAATAATTCAAACAATGCCAAAAACTCCTCTGAATATTTTTATTTTGCTAGATGGACTTTTCCAAAAGCTCATAAAATATTTCAGGGGTATTTGAAATTATATTCTAGTTATAAGAATATAATTCAAATTCAAATAGCTAATGATTTAAATTCAAAGTCCCAAGATTAAGTCCTTAAAAATGTTCAATATTTTGGTTGGGACCAGAACCCTTTGCCAAAAGTATCAAACATTTAAGAAGAGCATTTTGGAACAATGAATGAGATTTTAGGGTTTTTGCCCTTCTTTTATTTAAGTTTTTGAGGCTTCCAAATTTCCTCAGTTCAAGTTTCAAAAATTTAAACATGATGCAAACACTAGGCAGCACCAGAAGCTAGGGATGTGACACTTGCCTTGTCCTCCAACATCGAACTGGAGAAATTTGCTTACCATTGCAAACTGCCATATTGGGGTTCGCTTGATGAACCATCGAAGGCCGAGTACGAGTCCTTCTTGACTAGCCTTTGTTACGGTGAAAATAGGGGAGTGAGACAAGGAAGAATAAAGAGCATTCATTTTCCTGCAATTCAGTACTTAGCATTATTTAACGGGAAATGCATAGTAGGCAACCAAGACCGTAGCATACTTTGTGCGCCAGACTTGAGCCTCATTCACACCGCTCTCACTGGTGAAAGGAATTATAACCTTGGAGTGATTGTTGCACGTAGACTTCAGCATAACACTAATAGTGGCTGGTTCTATGGTGGAATTTACGCCACTCGTTTAGCATGAGGGCTGGGTGTTTCACCTTTACCCTTTGATCCCATTCTACCCATGCAGTATGTAGACTTTGACACCTTAAAGAGCATAAGATTCTCAAGGGAAGGGTCGATAACTTTACTTATAATCTGATGTTTAACCAATCACATGTTGTGGACACATATTTGCCTGCGCCTACTCTATTTGATTATAACAGCAAGGAAAGATATTTTTTCCTTGAGAGCGAGTCCCGAGCTCACAATGCAGCAGTGTTGGCGGCATGGTGTGCTGAGGCCTCTGCAGCGAGAGCCTCTGTGAGCTACCATGCCGACTACTATCCTCCAGGCTACTGATAGACTACCAAGTTAGGCCAAAAGCCTAAGCTTGGGTGAGTGTGTGTTTATCGCCGACATTATATTCATGTTCACTCATACCATTCTGTTTGTCGGTGTTCACACTTTTTTATTGTATCATCCATGCTTAGATTTATTTTCTTGCTTTCTTCTTGTGTGTTTGAAAAACTTTAGAAAAACAAAAAAAAATAGTTGTAGCAATTTACTTTCTATGCATGCTTCGTAGTAGTATTAAAAGAAAATCCAAAAAGATTTCCTTGTTCTTCTTTTGCTTGTTGGGAGCTTTCCCGTGTAAATAGTTTTTCTCGTTTTTGCTTTTCCCTTTTATCTGTCCGTTCTAGAAAACCAAAAACTCCAAAGATATTTCAGTGTGTTTCTCTGAACTTCTTCCCTTTTTATTCGAGTGTTACCAAGGATAAGACCACAATGAAAATGTTGAGTGGCTCTCATATGAATAATTCTTGAACTAATAAAGAGCACATTTTACCTTGTCTTCTCATGTTGAATAAAATGTTTGCAGATTCCAGCTTAGTCCATGGCACTCTTGCACTAAAATAACACCATATGATACACATTAACTAACTCTAATATCACCTAGCTACTCCAATGTCACTGCGAGTATCTGTGAGTTGATTATGCGATATACATCAAACAATTTCAGATTCATAATACTCAATCCAACACAAAGAACCTCAAAGAGTGCCCCAAGATATCTACCGGGGAAACAAGGACGAGAACGTGGATCAACCCCTATTCATAGATTACCCCAATGTCACATCGGGAATCTGCGAGTTGAGTGCCAAAACACATATCAAGTGAATCAATATGATACCCCATTATATTACCACGGGTATTCATAGCAAGACATACATCAAGTGCTCTCAAATCCATAACAATATTCAATCCGATAACAACAAAATATCAAAGGGAAAACTCAATTCATCACAACAAGAAAGAGAGGGAGAAACACCATATGATCCAACTATATTAACAAAGCTCGTGATACATCAAGATCGTGTCAAATCAAGAACACGAGAGAGAGAGAGATATTAAACACATAGCTACTGACAAACCCTCAACCCCGAGGATGGACTACTCCCTCCTCATCATTGTGGCCGCCGGGATGATGAGGATGGCCACCGGTGATGATTTCCCCCTCTGGCAGGGTGCCGGAACATGGTCTAGATTGGCTTTTCATAGCTACATAGGCTTACAGCGGCGGAACTTCTGATCTAGGGTTATTTCTAGGGGTTCTGTATTTATAGGATTTTTTGGCGTTCATTTCACGCAAAGACGGGCCTCGAGGTGAGCACAACCCACCTGCACACGGGCAAGGGCCTGGGCAGGCCCTGTTGGGTTGTGCTCTCCTAATTCACCTTCTGGTCATCCCACGAAGCTTCTAGTGCCTATTTTGTTCCAAAAAAATCATCAAAAAGTTTCGTGCATGTGGAGAACTTTTGTTTCTGCACAAAAAACGACACCACGGTAATTCTGCTAAAAACAGCGCCAGTCCGGGTTAGTTCCATGCAAATCATACCAAAACCATATAAAATTGTTGTAAACATGGCATGAATACTTCATAAATTGTAGATACGTTGGAGACGTATCAGCATCCCCAAGCTTAATTCCTACTCGTCCTTGAGTAGGTAAATGATAAAAGAAATAATTTATGAAGTGTAAATGCTAGCATAGTGCATAAATTTGATCAATGATAATTTCAATCACTTTTCCTAGCATCATAATAGCAACTCTTTCTCATAAAACTCATCATGATAAAGTAGCAATTGAAAGCGGAATTTTTGTTGTGGAGTGCTACCTATCATACTCATCATATACTCTTTCTTTTGCAGCATGGACATTTGGACTTGAATGATTCAAAGCAATAGTCTATAATTTGACGTGAAGACATCAATACTCAAGCATACTAACAAGCAACTATGTCTTTGGAAATATCAACGCTAAAGAAAGCTATGCCTAGCCTATTATGCTCAATCATTGATCCATTCATGAAACACACTCAAGTATTAGCTACATCCAATGCACAAGTATGACAATAGTGCTCCCTAGTTGGTGCTTTATAAAAGAACATGGAGACTCAAATAAAAATAAAAATTGCATAAAGTAAATAGATAGGCCCTACGCAGAGGGAAGCAGAGATTTGTAGAGGTCCCAAAGCTTAAAGGTTAAATTGAGAGATAAAATATTTTGAGAGGCATACTTTTCCCGTCAACGAAAACAACCGAGAACTCCCAACACTTTCCATGCTAGATATATCATAGGCGGTTCCCAAACATAAAATAAAGTTTATTCCTTTTTCCACCATACTTTCACACTCCATGACTAGCTGTATCCATGGGTGCCGTCCATACCACTTCCCAAGGAATTTATTATTTGATAACATAAAGTAAATTTATTTTTCATTTTGGGACTGGGCATCCCTATTACCGCCATACTCTCGTGCAATGACAAGTGAATAAACACTCATCTTGAGAAAAACACATCTAGCATGGAAAATATTAGCCACCCCCTTCCGCTTCATGAGCGGTACGAGCACACAAAAAGGAATTTCATTTTGAAAATTAGATGGCATTGATACGACTCCAACGTATCTATAATTTTTGATTGTTCCATGCTAATATATTATCATTCTTGGATGTTTTACAATCATTTTATAGTCATTTTATATCAATTTGGTACTAACCTATTGACATAGTGCCCAGTGCCAGTTGTTGTTTTCTACATGTTTTTTACATCGCAGGAAATCAATATCAAACGGAGTCCGAGCGCAACGCAACTCCTGGAGGATTTTTTTGGGCCACAAGAAAGCCAGTGGGCCAAGGAAGCACCTGAGGGGCTGCTCGAGGGGAGCAGCACCCACCAGGGCAAGCCGGGAGGCCCAGGCGCGCCCTGGTGGGTTGTGCCCACCTCGGGTGGCCCCCGAACCGCCTCTTTGCTCTATAAATACCCAAATATTCCAGAAACCCTAGGGGAGTCAACGAAATATTGATCCAGCCGCCGCAGAGTCCAGAACCACCAGATCCAATCTAGACACCGTCATGGAGGGGTTCACCTCTTCCATCGGTGCCTCACCTATGATGCGTGAGTAGTTCTTTGTAGACCTACGGGTCCATAGTTAGTAGCTAGATCTCTCTCTCTCTCTCTCTCGCTCTCTCTCTTATCAATACAATGGTCTCTTGGATATCCATATGATGTAAGTCTTTTGGCGGTGTGTTTGTTGGGATCCGATGAACTTTGAGTTTATGATCAGATCTATGTTTTTATCCATGAAAGTTATTTGAGTCTTCTTTGATCTCTTATATGCATGATTGCTTATTGCCTCGTATTTCTTCTCCAATATTTGGGTTTTGTTTGGCCAACTTGATCTATTTATCTTTCAATGGGAAGAGGTGCTTTGTAGTGGGTTCGATCGTACGGTGCTTGATCCCAATGATAGAAAGGGAACCGACACATATGTATCGTTGCTACTAGGATAACAAGATGAGATCTATATCTGCCGCAATATATAAATGGATCTCGTCTACATCATGTCATCGTTCTTACTACATTACTCCATTTTCTCATGAACTTAATACACTAGATGCATGCTGGATAGCGGTTGATGTGTGGAGTAATAGTAGTAGATGTAGGTAGGAGTCGGTCTACTAATCTTGGACGTGATGCCTATATAATGATCATTGCCTGGATATCGTCATGATTATTTGAAGTTCTATCAATTTCCCAACAGTAATTATTTTTCCCACCTTTGCTATTTTTCTCGAGAGAAGCCACTAGCGAAACCTACGGCCCCCAGGTCTCTTTTCATCATATTTGCCTTTGCGATCTATTTTCTCTTGCATTTATTTTCAGATCTATTAAACCAAAAATACAAAAATACCTTGCTGCAATTTATTTGTTCCGCAATCTATTTATCCTATCTACCACTTTTTACCTCACGTTATTTTCCTACTTGAGGCGCCGTACCCGAAAGGGACTGACAACCCCTTTTACACGTCGGGTTGCGAGTATTTGTTATTTGTGTGTAGGTGTTGTTTACTTGGTGTGAGGAGGTTCCCCTACTAGTTCGATAACCTTGGTCTCATCACTGAGGGAAATACCTACGGTTGCTATACTACATCATCCCTTCCTCTTTGGGGAAATACCAACGTAGTTCTAGCAGACATCAAAAGGAATTTCTGGCGCCGTTGCCGGGGAGGATCTTCAACATCAACCAGGTTCGTAATCACAAATCTCATCTCCTTGCAATTTACATTATTTGCCATTTGCCTCTCATTTTCCTCTCCCCAACTTCACAGAAATTTGCCGTTTTATTCGCCCTCTTTTTCGTTCACCGTTTTCTCGTCAGATCTCTTCTTTGGTTGTGTGCCATGTGTCTTCTATTTGCTTGCATCTTTGCTTGCTAAATATCTCTTGATATGGATCCTCATCCACTTGCTAATCTTTTTAAGAGATCCAATTATCATGAACAAATTGCTAGTGATTTGAGTACACTAGATTATCTTTATGAAGTTTTGCTTGAGATTCATGAATCTGAAAATTGTGATGAAGAAATTTATGAAGTGATTCATGGTAGCTCATTGAATGAAAAGCATGATTGCAATGATTTTACTATAAATTCTGTTAATGTCAATTGTGCTAATAATATGCAAAACCCCAATCTTGGGGATGCTAATTTTACTATGTCTACTACTTGTTGCAATGATCATGATTGGGGTGATTCTTCTTATGATCTTGAAAATTTATTTAAGCCCCATGATGAATATGAGATTGAAAAAAATGTTTGCAATAATATTAAAAGTGGGTTTGGAAGAGTGTGAACTTTATATCCCACATATTTGGAGAATGTTCAATCTTATGAAATTTTTGATAAAAGTGGGTTTGGAGAGGTCATGACTTTAGTTAATGTTAATCCCACTATTTTGGAAGAATGTCAACTTTGCATACATGTGGATCGTGTTGAGAATATGTTATGTGATAGCTATTTTGTTGACTTTGCTTATGATCCTACATGTAATTATTATGATAGAGGAAAATATGGTTGTAGAAATTTTCATGTTACCAAGTTACCTCTCTTCATGTCGAGATTGCTATCGTCTCTTTCTTTTTCCTTGCATATGCTAGTTTTGCTTGCCTTGGTAATTTGTTTCCTTATAAAATGGTTATGCATAGGAAGTATGTTAGACTTAGATGTGTTTGTAAAGTGTTCTATGATGCTCTATTTGTGCTTCAATTCTTCTCTTTTATGTGAGCATCATTGAAATCTCAATGCCTAGCTAAAATCTCAATGCTACTGTTATGATTGTGTTTTTTGTGTTTTAATTAGTTGTTGTGCCAAGCAAGACCTTTGGGAAGACTTGGGTGAAAGTTTATTTGATCTTGCTGAAAAACAGAAACTTTTGCGCTCACGAGATTCATTGTCATCTTTTACAGAAGAGTGCTTTTAAGTTGATTATTTTTGCAGAATTAATAGACAAATTCCTCACATCCACCAGTTTATTTCATATTTTTTGGAGTTACAGAAGTATTCGAAATTTTCAGATTGCTACAGACTGTTCTGTTTTTGACAGATTCTGTTTTCTTTGCGTTGTGTGCTTGTTTTGATGGTTCTATGATTTTCTTTGATGAGTTTTTGCCATAGAAAAGTTGGAATACAGTAGATATAATGCAAAAATAAAATAAGAATAGGTTTGCAACAATACTTATAGTAGTGGTTTAGTTTCTTATACTAACGAATCTCACGAAGGTTTTGTTTGAGTTTTGTGTGACTGAAATTTTTCAAGTTTTGGGTTATCTTAGGATGGATGAAGGAATAAGGATAAGCAAAAGGCTAAGCTTGGGGATGCTCGAGGCACCCCAATATAATATTCAAAGAAGTATCAAGCAACTAAGCTTGGGGATGCCCCCGAGTGGTATCCCCGCTTTCTTCTAACGACCACCGGTATTTTACTTGAAACTATATTTTTATTCGTCACATGATATGAGTTTTGCTTGGAGCATCTTGTATGATATGAGTCTTTGTTTGTTTCGCTTTGTGTTTTAAGTGTTGAAACCTTGCTGGACACACCATTTTAAGAGAGCCAAAAATTATTCTATGCTTGCTCCTATGCTTCACTTAAATTTTTAGAGCCATGGACTTGCTCTAGTACTTCACTTATATCCTTTTGAGCATGGTGTGCTTTGTTAATTTTGAAGAAATGCTCTCATGATTCACTTAGATTTATTTAGGAGTTAGTAAATTTTTAAGAAATTCTCTCTTGCTTCACTTAGATTACTTTGAGAGAAAGAAAAAAAATCATGCTCATCATCTTCACTTATATTTGTTTGAGCTTATCAAAATCAACATATGAAAATAGTACCAAAGTAATAGATATCCAAGGAGGATATAATAAAAACTTTCATAAAGATCATTGGACAAAATAAAACTTGATTCTTAGTAATGGTTTTGAGATATGACGATATGATATGTGAGTCATGTTGATGGGTAATTGTGCTTTAGTAAGAATATTGATGTTAAGGTTTGTGATTCCCTATACAAGCACGGAAGTCAATAGTTATGCAATGAAATTTATATCCTACTTATGGTGCATTATTCGGTGTTACTTATGCTTAATGCTTGGGTACAAGATTTTTTGCTTTTTGGTTGATCACTTATCAATCTTCTTGCTAGCCTTCATTTTTGCACTAATTATTATCACTACTTGTGCATCCAAAACCCTTTAAACCAGTTTTGCCTTATGAGTCCACTATACCTACCTATGCGGTATTTCCATGCCATTCTAAGAAAATTTGCATGTGCCATCTCTAATGTTCAAAATAAATTTCTCTTTTGTGTGCTCTACTACTCGCGAGGCGGTGAAGGGTAGCCAATATTTTCCATGCTAGATGTGTTATTCTCACGATGAGTGTTTATTCACTTGTCATTGCACGAGAGTACGTCAAAGGTACTAGGGATGCCTAGTCCCGAAATGAATAAATTAATTTACTTTATGTTGTCAAATAATAAATTCCTTGGAAAGTGTTGGTATGGAGGGCACCCATGGATACGGCTAGCCATGGAAAGGGAAAGTTATGGTGGAAAAAGGAATAAACTTTATTTTCTATTTGGGAATGATACGTCTCCGTCATATCTATAATTGTTAATTGTTCCATGCCAATATTATTCAACTTTTATATACTTTTGGCAACTTTTTATACTATTTTTGGGACTACCATATTGATCCAGTGCCCAGCGCCAGTTCCTGTCTGTTGCATGTTTTTTGTTTCGCAGAAACCCAATATCAAACGGAGTCCAAACGGGATAAAAACGGATGGAGAACTATTTTGGAATATTTGTGATTTTTGGGAAGTAAAATCAACGCGAGACGGTGGCCAGGAGATAGGGGGCGCGCCCGAGGGAGGCAGGCGCGCCTTGGACTCTCCTGGCCCCCCCGTAAGGCGGTTGATGCTCTTCTTTTTCTGCAAGAAAGCTAATTTTATGAGAAAGATCTGGGCAAAAGGTTCACCCCAATCGGAGTTATGGGTTTCCGGATATAAAAGAAACGATGAAGGGGTAGAATCCAAGAACGCAGAAACAGAGAGATAGATCCAATCTCGGAGGGGCTCTCGCCCCTCCCACGTGATGGGAGCCAAGGACCAGAGGGGAAACCCTTCTCCCATCTAGGGAGGAGGTCAAGGAAGAAGAAAAAGAAGGGGGGGGGGGCTCTGTCCCCCTTGCTTCCGGTGGCGCCGGAACGCCGCTGGGGGCCATCATCATCACCGCGATCTTCACCAACACCTCCGCCATCTTCACCAACATCTCCATCACCTTCCCCCATCTATATTCAGCGGTCCACTCTCCCACAACCCGCTGTACCCTCTACTCGAACATGGTGCTTTATGCCTCATATTATTTCCCAATGATGTGTTGCCATCCTATGATGTGTGAGTAGATTTTCGTTGTCCTATCGGTGATTGATGAATTGCTATGATTGGTTTGAGTTGCATGTTTTATTATTGGTGCTGTCCTATGGTGCCCTTCGTGTCGCGCAAGTGTGAGGGATTCCCGCTGTAGGGTGTTGCAATGCGTTCATGATTCGCTTATAGTGGGTGGCGTGAGTGAACAGAAGCACAGACCCGAGTAAGTAGGTTGTTTGCGTATGGGATAAAGGGGACTTGATGCTTTAATTCTATGGTTGGGTTTTACCTTAATGAATCTTTAGTAGTTGCGGATGCTTGCTAGAGTTCCAATCATAAGTGCATATGATCCAAGTAGAGAAAGTATGTTAGCTTATGCCTCTCCCTCAAATAGAATTGCAATAGTGATTACCGGTCTAGTAACATAGTCAATTGCTTAGGGATAATTTCACAACTCCTACCACCATTTTTCCACACTCTCTATACTTACTTTATTGCATCTTTATCTAAACAGCCCCTAGTTTATATTTACGTGCTCTTTATTATCTTGCAAACCTATCCTATCACACCTACAAAGTACTTCTAGTTTCATACTTGTTCTAGGTAAAGCGAACGTCAAGCATGCGTAGAGTTGTATCGGTGGTCGATAGAACTTGAGGGAATATTTATTCTACCTTTAGCTCCTCATTGGGTTCGACACTCTTACTTATTTAAAACTGTTGCGATCCCCTACACTTGTGGGTTATCAAGACCTTTTTCTGGTGCCGTTGCCGAGGAGTCATAGCGTGGGGTGAATATTCTCGTGTGTGCTTGTTTGCTTTATCACTAAGTAATTTTTATTTGCTGTTCTTAGTTGTTTTCTATCTTTAGTTATGGGTAGGAAACGCAAAATACCAAAAAAATTAGTTGTACCTACTGAACCAATGGTTGAAGAACCACTCAAAATCTATCACAGTTCTGAAGCTTTTTACTTGGATCATCTTTGATCCCTCTATGCTCGTGCTGAAACCCCCACTAGCTTAGTTGAGGGCAAATCTTTAGATGAGCATGCTTGTTTTGTGCGACACTGTATATCTAAAAAAGGGAAACTTTTACTGGATCAAATTCATCATTTGCAATGCTATGCTTGGAATTTATGTGAAATATATGATATTACTTGTTGTTCTGAAAACCCTAAGAAACACCTTCCCTACCAATGTGAGTTTATTGATAATGGGATCGTATCTTCGTATGCTAAGGGTGTTTATAATTACTATGATGTTCAACAAATTGAAGAATTTCTTGCTTTTAAGGGTGCTTATGAAATTGCTTCTTTGATTGAAAAGTATGATGCTACTCTCTACAAATCTGAAAATTTTGCCATACTTGAATATTGTTATGATAATTATGCTTCTAATGCCTATGTTAAACTATATATTGAGAAATTCTCCATTGTCCAAGAAGAGACTAATATTTTGCAGGAAGCTACGGAAGAAGAAATTGATGAAACTGTGAGCTCATTGGATGAAAAAGATGACGAGGAGAGCGAAGAACAAAAGGAGGAAGAGCGGGTTGATCACCCGTGCCCACCTTCTAATGAGAGTAACTCTTCAACTCATACATTGTTTAATTCCCCTTCGTGCTTACCGAAGGATGATTTCTATGATCCCGTTGATTCTCTTGAAATATCCCTTTTTGATGATGTTTGATATGCTTGTGGCCAAGATGCCAATATGAATTATGCTTATGGAGATGAACTTGCTATAGTTCCTTATGTTAAACATGAAATTGTTGCTATTGCACCCACTCATGATAGTCCTATTATCTTTTTGAATTCTCCCAACTACACTATATCGGAGAAGTTTGTGCTTATTAAGGATTATATTGATGGGTTGCCTTTTACCATTGCATATGATGATTTTGATGAATGTAATATGCATGTGCTTGCTGCTCCTACTTGCAATTATTATGAGAGAGGAAGTATATCTCCACCTCTCTATGTTTCCAACACGATAGAATTGCAAGAAACTACTTATACTATGCATTGGACTTTACTTGGTGTGCATGAATTGTTCTTTTATGACATGTTGATGCATAGGAAGAGAGTTAGACTTCGTTGTCTCATGATATATGTTACTTTGTGCTCACTACTAAATTACAGATCATTGTTAATTAAAATTGGCTTTGATATACCTTGGGATTCGGGTGGATTCACTACTTGAGCACTAAATGCCTAGCTTAATGGCTTTAAAGAAAGCGCTGCCAGGGAGACAACCCAGAAGTTTTAGAGAGTCATTTATTTCTGTTGAGTGCTTTTATATAGTTTAAAAACACAAAAATAAAGAGGGGAACCTAACAACTTTTCAAAAAGGAAAGTGAAAGTGAGAAAGACAAGCATTGTTGAAGTGGGAGAGCTCCTTGAACTTTGTTCATGCTCACGGAAACTTTGTGAATCTTGATTACAGAAACTTTTCATCAAAAATAATTATCCCCTTGTATAATTCCATTGTATTATAAAAATAATGTGCTAAGGTTTGCCTTTAGGATGTTTACAATGCTTGCTGGTTTGTACGGTGCAGGACAAAAACTTTTGCTGTAGTGCGCGATTTTACATTTTTAACTGGAACATCAATTGGCTCTGATTGCTTTTGCACTGTCTTTCTACACAACTTTTTTATTTTTCCTAATTTTGGTAGAATTGTTGGGGTACCAGAAGTATGGTGGATGTTCATATTGCTACAGACTGTTCTGTTTTTGACAGATTCTATTTTTGATGCATAGTTTGCTTGTTTTGATGAATCTATCAATTTATATTAGTGGATTAAGCCATGGAAAAGGTATATTACAGTAGAAACAATGCAAAAACAAAATATGAATTGGTTTTCAACAGTACTTAGAGTGGTGATTTGCTTTATTATACTAACGGATCTTACCGAGTTTTGTGTTGAAGTTTTGTGTGGATGAAGTGTCTAAACGAGGAGGTCTCGATATGAGGAAAAGGAAGAGAGGCAAAAGCTTAATCTTGGGGATGACCGAGGCACCCCAAGTAAATATTCAAGGAGACTCAAGCGTCTAAGCTTGGGGATGCCCCGGAAGGCATCCCCTCTTTCTTCAACTAGTATCGGTATGTTTTCGTATTCGTTTCGTTTATGCATTATGTGCAAGTCTTGGAGCGTATTTTGCATTTAGTTTTGACTTTTATTTTATGCACCATGCTGGTATGAGATAGTCCTTGGTTGTTTTATAGAATGCTCATTGCACTTCACTTATATCTTTTGAGTATGGCTTTATAGAATGCTTCACGTGCTTCACTTATATCATTTGAAGTTGGATTGCCTGTTTCTCTTTACATAGAAAACCGCCATTTGTAGAATGCTCTTTTGCTTCACTTATATTTGTTAGAGCGTGGGCATATCTTTTGTAGAAAGAATTAAACTCTCTTGCTTCACTTATATATATTTAGAGAGGTGACATGATTTGGTCATTCACATGGTTAGTCATAAAATCCTACATAAACTTGTAGATCGCTGAATATGATATGTTTGATTCCTTGCAATAGTTTTGCGAGATCATGATGATGATATTAGAGTCATGCTAGTGGGTGGTTGTGGATTATAGAGACACTTGTGTTGAGGTTTGCAAGTCCCGTAGCATGCACGTATGGTAACCATTGTGTGACAAATTTGAAGCATGGGGTGTTTCTTTGATTGTCTTCCTTATGAGTGGCGGTCGGGGATGAGCGATGGTATTTTCCTACCAATATATCCCCCTAGGGGCATGCGTAGTAGTACTTTGCTTCGAGGGCTAATAAACTTTGGCAATAAGTATATGAGTTCTTTATGACTAATGTGAGTCCATGGATTATACGCACTTTTACCTTTCCATCATTGCTAGCCTCTTCGGTACCGTGCATTGCCCTTTCTCACCTCGAGAGTTGGTGCAAACTTTGCCGGTGCATCCAAACCCCGTGATATGATACGCTCTATCACACATAAGCCTCCTTATATCTTCCTCAAAATAGCCACCATACCTACCTATCATGGCATTTCCATAGCCATTCCGAGATATATTGCCATGCAACTTCCATCATCATCATATACATGACTTGAGCATTTATTGTCATATTGCTTTGCATGATCGTAAGATAGCTAGCATGATGTTTTCATGGCTTGTCCGTTTTTTGATGTCATTGCTATGCTATATCATTGCACATCCCGGTACACCGTCGGAGGCATTCATATAGAGTCATATCTTTGTTCTAGTATCGAGTTGTAATATCGAGTTGTAAGTAAATAAAAGTGTGATGATCATCATTATAGAGCATTGCCCCATGAAAAAAAAGGAAAGGCCAAAGAAGCCTAAATAAAAAAGGGGGCCAAAGAAGCCCAACCAAAAAGAAAAAAAAGAAAAAAAGAAAAGAAAAGAAAAGAAAAGGGGCAATGTTACTATCCTTTTTCCACACTTGTGCTTCAAAGTAGCACCATGTTCTTCATATAGAGAGTCTCTTATGTTGTCACTTTCATATACTAGTGGGAATTTTCATTATAGATCTTGGCTTGTATATTCCAACGATGGGCTTCCTCAAATGCCCTAGGTCTTCATGAGCAAGCAAGTTGGATGCACACACACTTAGTTTCTTTTGTCGAGCTTTCATACACTTATAGCTCTTAGTGCATCCGTTGCATGGCAATCCCTACTCCTCGCATTGAGATCAATTGATGGGCATCTCCATAGCCCGTTGATTAGCCGCGTCGATGTGAGACTTTCTCCTTTTTTTGTCTTCTCCACATAACCTCCATCATTATATTCTATTCCACCTATAGTGCTATATCCATGGATTGCGCTCATGTATTGCATGAGGGTTGAAAAAGCTGAAGCGCGTTAAAAAGTATGAACCAATTTCTCGGCTTGTCATCGGGGTTGTGCATGATGGGAGCATTTTGTGTGACGAAAATGAAGCATGGCCAAACTATATGATTTTGTAGGGATAAGCTTGCTTTGGCCTTGTTGTTTTGAAAAGACATGATTGCTTTATTGGTACGCTCGAAGTATTATTGTTTTTATGTCAAATGATAGACTATTGCTTTGAATCACCCATGTCTTAATATTCATGCCATGATTAGACACATCATCAAGATTATGCTAGGTAGCATTCCACATAAAAAAATATTTTTTTTATCATTTACCTACTCGAGGACGAGCATGAATTAAGCTTGGGGATGCTGATACGTCTCCGTCATATCTATAATTTTTTTATTGTTCCATGCCAATATTATTCAACTTTTATATACTTTTGGCAACTTTTTATACTATTTTTTGGGACTAACATATTGATCCAGTGCCCAGCGCCAGTTCCTGTCTGTTGCATGTTTTTTGTTTCGCAGAAACCCAATATCAAACGGAGTCCAAACGGGATAAAAACGGACCGAGACGATGCCCGAGGGGGCCAGGAGATAGGGGGCACGCCCCAGGGAGGCAGGCGCGCCCTGGACTCTCCTGGGCCCCCCTGTAAGGTGGTTGACGCTCTTCTTTTGCCACAAGAAAGCTAATTTTATGGGAAAGATCTGGGCGAAAGGTTCACCCTAATCGAAGTTACGGATCTCCGGATATAAAAGAAACGGTGAAGGGGCAGAATCCAAGAACGCAGAAACAGAGAGATAGATCCAATCTCGGAGGGGCTCTCGCCCCTCCCACATCATGGGAGCCAAGGACCAGAGGGGAAACCCTTCTCCCATCTAGGGAGGAGGTCAAGGAAGAAGAAGAAGAAGGGGGGCTCTCTCCCCCTTGCTTCCGGTGGCGCCGGAATGCCGCCGGGGGCCATCATCATCACCGCGATATTCACCAACACCTCCGCCATCTCCACCAACATCTCCATCACCTTCCCCCATCTATATTCAGCGGTCCACTCTCCCGCAGCCCGCTGTACCCTCTACTTGAACATGGTTCTTTATGCTTCATATTATTTCCCAATGATGTGTTGCCATCCTATGATGTTTAAGTAGATATTCGTTGTCCTACCGGTGATTGATGAATTGCTATGATTGGTTTGAGTTGCATGTTTTATTATTGGTGCTGTCCTATGGTGCCCTCCGTGTCGCACGAGCGTGAGGGATTCCCGCTGTAGGGTGTTGCAATGCATTCATGATTCGCTTATAGTGGGTGGCGTGAGTGAACAGAAGCACATACCCAAGTAAGTAGGTTGTTTACGTATGGGATAAAGGGGACTTGATGCTTTAATGCTATGGTTGGGTTTTACCTTAATGAATCTTTAGTAGTTGCGGATGCTTGCTAGAGTTCCAATCATAAGTGCATATGATCCAAGTAGAGAAAGTATGTTAGCTTATGCCTCTCCCTCAAATAGAATTGCAATAGTGATTACCGGTCTAGTAACATAGTCAATTGCTTAGGGACAATTTCACAACTCCTACCACCACTTTTCCACACTCGCTATACTTACTTTATTGCATCTTTATCTAAACAGCCCCTAGTTTATATTTACGTGCTCTTTATTATCTTGCAAACCTATCCTATCACACCTACAAAGTACTTATGGTTTCATACTTGTTCTAGGTAAAGCGAACGTCAAGCGTGCTTAAAGTTGTATCGGTGGTCGAGAGAACTTGAGGGAATATTTATTCTAGCTTTAGCTCCTCGTTGGGTTCGACACTCTTACTTATCGAAAATTGTTGCGATCCCCTACACTTGTGGGTTATCAGGGAACCGCGTATGATGTATCTAGCATGGAAAGTGTTGGGATGCTCCAAGTCGTTTTCGGTGGTAGGAAAAGTATGCCTCTCAAAAATAATTTTATCTCTCAATTTAAGCTTTGAGCTCTGGCACCTACAAATCACTACTTTCCTCCACGAAGGGCCTTTCTTTTACTTATGCAATTTTTATTTTGAATTTGAGTCTTCATCTTCTCTTATAAAGCACCAACTAAGGGACACTATGGTCGTATTTGAGCATTGGGTGTAGCTAATATTCGAGTGTGTTTCATGAATGGATCAATGATTGAGCATGACAGGCTAGGGATAACTTGCTTTAGTGTTGATATTTTGAAAGACATGGTTGCTTGTTGGTATGCTTGAGTATTGAAGTCTTCATGTCAAAACTAGACTATTGCTTTGAATCATATAAAAGTCATATGTCCATGCTATCAAGAAAAGAAATGTGATGAACATGTTAGGCATCATTCCACATCAAAAATTCTGTTTTTATCATTTACCTACTCGACGACGAGCAGGAATTAAGCTTGGGGATGCTGATACGTCTCCAACGTATCTATAATTTTTGATTGTTCCATGCTGTTACATTATCATTCTTGGATGTTTATAATCATTTTATAGTCATTTTATATCATTTTTGGTACTAACCTATTGACATAGTGCCCAGTGCCAGTTGCTGTTTTCTGCATGTTTTTTACATCGCAGGAAATCAATATCAAACGGAGTCCAAACGCAACGCAACTCCTGGAGGATTTTTTGGGGCCAGAAGAAAGCTAGTGGGCCAAGGAAGCACCTGAGGGGCTGCTCGAGGGGAGCAGCACCCACCAGGGCGCGCTAGGAGGCCCTGGCGTGCCCTGGTGGGTTTGTAACATCCAAAAATTCTAATTTTTGGAATGTTATATTAAATAAATAGATTTCATTGATTGTTTGATTGTGGTGTGGTTGCCTGTGTGAAATTGAGTGAAATTTGAAACTTTTTGAAAGTTAAATGAGAGGGAATGAAATGACTTTTCCAAACTTTCACTTTGCTTTCTTATCTCCATGAATTCAAATTCATTTCAATACAAAGCCCTAGAGTGAAGATAATATGACTTCTTCCATTTAAATAAATGAAAAAGGTTTTTGAAAGGATTTGAATTCCATTTGGAACTATTTCAAATTCAGAAACTTTATGCAACTCAATGATTTTCATGAGAGAAGATAAAATGACTTCTTGAAATCATATGAAATATGAGTTGGAAGTTTAGAAGAATCAAATTTAAAGTCCCTTTGAAATTATTTTCAATTTGGAGTTATTTGGGTTTTATTCAAATTATTTTTCTCCAAAAATAAAATATATGGAAAATACGGTAAAATGATTCCTTACAGTAGAAAAGTGGAGAAAATGAGGTTGAAATCATTTTGGTATTTTTAAATATTTAATTTGGTTTTTAAATGAACCAGTAGCACTGTTTGCTTTATTTAAAATTTTGCGTATTTTATTTGACGCTCGAAAAATGTTCATGTTGTAGAAAATATTTTTTTGAAAATTCAGATATATAATATGCCTATATAAAATTTTAGTTTAATTTTGGTTATTCAGTTTTTCCTTTTCTGCTTCTATTTTTTTTATAAAAACTATGTGTGCCGCCCATAACTATCGATCGCCCACGTGCGCAACATATTCAGCAGACAGGCCCGTAACTGTTTTTATTTATTTTTCGGTTATGATTGGAGAAAAAAATATTATTTTCAGAAATATTTCTTTTTCTTAAGAAAAAAGTTCCAAAAAATAGAAACTGCAGCGCGCGTGCGCTGGCCGGCCGAACACTTTAGCCCGTGCGTTTTTCTTTTTTCTATTTTTACGTCTACGTTTGGTCCCACATTGCCTAGTCTTTGACCTTTAAACCTCTTTTCCATCTATAAATATAAACCCATAGAACCTTTAAAAATCATCCGATTCGGGTTAAATCAATATTTTGGTTTGACTAGTATTATTAAAACAAAAAATATTTCTCCTCTCCGGCGGGACTTCTGGAAGTTGTCTCTTCTCTTGGAAGTCGTCTTTTCTCTACCTTATAAAGGTATCTTTCTTCGCTTTTTTATATTTCTGTAGTTTAATATTTCTAGACTAGTACGGTAGAGTAATTAGATTATCAATTAGTCTCTGTATTTATACATTAGACCTAGAATTTTTTTAGCCATAGTTATTTTCCTTCCGTAAAACAGCTTGGCTCTGATTTTTCAAATAGCCATAACTTTTTACTCATTCATCCAAATTAGATGAAACTAGCATCTGTAGTTTCGTCTTGTTTTCACCTATCCAGCGAACTTGTCACATCAACTTTTTGAAAATTTCAAATTTCGAAATTTGTTCAGATTCATATTCAAACTTTTTTTGATCATAACTTGAGTTTCGTAACTTTGATTTAATTGATTTTTTTGCAAATTGAAGCTCTTGATCTAAACTTTCTGATAAAGCCAAATTCACTCAATTTTGGTACTGTTAGAAATTGGTTTTTGTTGCAAGAGTCAATTGCTTGTTTTCAAAGTTTTCCAAGATCTTTTCTTTGATTCTTTTGCATGAGTGCTTATGTATGCAATTGCTTGCTCATGATAGATTGACCGGAGTGTGGTGAGTAGAACTATCAGGAGTTATGAGTGTGAGTCATCTTCATCAACAGTACAAGGCAAGTTCACACTTTGATCATATTCCTTTATTACCCAGTTTTCATGCATTAGTTTCAACCCTCAAACATTGCATGAGTAGGATTTGATAACATGTGGGTATTGGGAGGTAGTTGATGAGGTAGGAACCTATTGTCTTGCATTCAAACCCTGGGTGTTATTACGTTATGCTTATACTGCTATGCTATGATCGTAGACGTGGATTGGTTTGAGAGAATTCATGAAATATGTGAGTGTTATATTTAACTAAGGGAAACTTAAGGTGGCTACTTTAATACACATCTGGGTGGATTGGTTGGGGCATCCTGGAGCACCCAGTGGTTTGCCCGGGCACCTGGAGAACCTAGTGCTTGCCCAAGGGAATCCCAGAGTACCCGTGTGATCACCCTATGGAATGCCACCCAGGCTCAAAGGGATCAGAAGATTATTCATGCTAGAAACTTCTGTGTGCAGCCACAAGCCATTATGGGCTCTGGCATAGTTGAGTATGTTGTGTGACCTCTTTTAGTGGTAGGCTAGCAGATGTAGGGGGAAGTAGGTGGTACTGTCTACCCAGAGTAAAGAGTTAATGCTTCGGAAAGACTATGTCTCGATCATCCGTTTCTCAAAACAACATGTAGTGCGAGAAATCCAACGGTGGAGATCGAGTCTTGTGGGGAAAAGTGTGTAAACCTCTGCAGAGTGTACAAACTAATCATGGTTAGTCGTGTCCCTGGTGATGATGATATAGACCTAGGGTAGGGTCATAGGTCTGACCTATACGCCCTACCCAAGGTCACTACCCTAGAAGCAAAGAAGCCCAAGAGACAACAAGGAGTGCCTAGTGAAGGCGTCGAGTGCAATCCACTCGACCAATCGATCACTCGGGTACCCCTCCTTCCCGATGACACTCGACCAATCAATCACTTGACCTACTATAGACAAAGAGTCAATCAGAACGACAATGGTCGGACATTCACTCTGTAGTCTTTAAGATCATTAATAACACTTATGACTGGCGTTATCAGTAGCGCCCCATCTTTATGTACATTGAACTCCTTGTAACGGGGGATGGCCGGGGTCCTGGCGCACTCTATATAAGCCACCCCCTCCTCTGGCACAAGGGTTTGCACCCTTGTAACACACACTCTCATAATCCAGTCGACCGCCTCAGGGCACCGAGACGTAGGGCTTTTACCTCCTCCGAGAGGGGCCTGAACTCGTAAACACTTGTGTACAATCTCACCGTAGCTAGGACCTTGCCTCCTCATTCGTACCCCCTATACTTACAGTCAGACTTAGAACCACGACAGTTGGTGCCCACCGTGGGGCATAGCGTCTTGGCGACTTCTGGCGAGGTTGCATTTTCTTCGATCTTCATCAGCATGGTTTCCGGTGGCGGTTTGGTCGTGGGCCGCAAGTTCTGACTCGGCGCGCTCACTTTCGTCGCCGACGACTCCGCCTGGCTCCAGGAGGCCCCCCCTTGATGTCGAGGCTCTCCCGATTCGTGGCTCGTCACACTTCCATGCGAGTTCCTGCGGCGTCCTCCTTCGGCAGCCATCTTCCCTGTACCAGTCGGCCATCACGTCATCGTCTCGCTCTGCTGGACGCCGCCGCAAGCGGTCTGGGCGTTCGCGGCTCCAGCGGTGGGTGAGACACATGGTGGCACGTCAGGCGTTCACCCCCCAAGTCACGGCGATCGAGCCCGACGTATTTCTCAGCAGATCGGTTGACCTGTCGACTGATTTTGCTGATACCTTTTCCGAGAACGGGAGTTGTGACCCCACGGCGGAGGTCCTCATGGTCGACTCCCATCGCGGCCCGCCTGGGTTTCGTCGCAACGGTGACAGCGGTAGAAGCGACAACCCGTCACTCGACCATGAAGAGTATCCGTCCCAACCTCTCAGCTCGCAGCAGAGGGAGGAGCTGCATCGCCGCACGTGGAGGCTCTCCAGACCCCCATCATTGGGGAAACCGCCAAGGCACTCGGGTCAACTATGCGTCCGTCGCACACCCGCAGTCGAATGGACAGGCAAAAAGGGCGAATGGCTTGATCCTTCAAGGGTTAAAGCCTCGACTGATGCACGACCTTAAACATGCTACTGGAGCTTGGGGTGATTGAATTGCCGTCGGTCCTATGGGGGATGAGAACAACGCCCAACCGGTCGACTGATCGAACCCCTTTCTTCCTGGTGTACGACACTAAGGCTGTGCTCCCGAGCGACTTGCTGCACAATGCTCCTCGAGTGGAACTGTTCTAGAAGCTGAAGTAGAGCAAGCACGCGAAGATGCAGTTGATCTCCTAGAGGAAGAGCGCGAGATGGATTTGGTTCGATCGACCATCTATCAGCAAGATCTGCGTTGATTCCACGCCCGCAATGTCAAAGGTCGAGCATTTCATGAAGGAGACCTTGTGCTCCGAGTGGATCAGAAATGACCTCACAAGCTTGCTCCAGCCTAGGAAGGTCCCTTCGTCATCACCAAGGTGCTTCACAATGGAGCGTACCACATCTACAACGTAGCCAAGAACATAGACGAGCCACGCGCATGGAACGCAGAGCTGCTTCATCCTTTCTATACCTGAAATCACTCGACCCGACGAGTTGTAATAAAAGCACCTCAGTTGTTTTCCAAAGACAAAATTTTTACAGTATCTTAATGATTGATTCCTCATAATCATTTGTGTCCAAATCCCCCAATGGGTGGCTTAGCCGTGAACCTGATTCATCTAAGTTAAAAAAGATTCTAAGTGGAGACCAATCCTCCCACTCGGGGGCTTAGCTGCGACCCAGAAATCGCCTAAGTTAAAAAACATTCCGAGTGGAGAGCAATCCTCCCACTCGGGGGCTTAGCTGCGCCCCCGTACTCGCCTAAGTTAAAAACATTCCGAGTGGAGAGCAATCCTCCCCACTCGTGGGCTTAGCTGCGACCCCGAAATCGCCTAAGTTAAAAAAACATTCCGAGTGGAGAGCAATCCTCCCACTCAGGGGCTTAACTGCGACCCCGTACTCGCCTAAGTTAAAAACATTCCGAGTGGAGAGCAATCCTCCCACTCAGAGGCTTAGCTGCGACCCCGTACTCGCCTAAGTTAGAAACATTCTGAGTGGAGAGCAAACCTCCCACTTGGGGGCTTAACTACGACCCTGAAATCGCCTAAGTTAAAAACACCGAGTGGAGAACAATCCTCCCACTCGGGGGCTTAGCTGCGACCCCGTACTCGTCTAAGTTAAAAACATTCCGAGTGGATAGCAATCCTCCCACTCGGGGGCTTAGCTGCGACCCCGAAATCGCCTAAGTTAACAACATTCCGAGTGGAGAGCAATCCTTTCGGGGGCTTAGCCGTCGCCTAAGTTAAAAACATTCCGAGTGGAGAGCAATCCTCCACTCGGGGGCTTAGCTGCGACCCCGTACTCTCCTAAGTTAGAAACATTCCGAGTGGAGAGCAATCCTCCCACTCGGGGGCTTAGTTGCGACCCCGTACTCGCCTAAGTTAAAAACATTCCGAGTGGAGAGCAATCCTCCCACTCGTCTGAGCTACGCAACAAATACAACGTACGCTCCATCCCGATCCGCAAGGACGACGAGGTGTCGATTAAACACCACGTCTGAGCTGTGTCACAAGTACAATGTACCTTCCCGATCCGCAAGGACAATGAGGTGTCGATTGAACACCATGTCTGATCTGTGTCACAAGTACAATGTACCATCCTGATCCGCAAGGACGATGAGGTGTCGACTAAACACCACGTCTGAGCCGCGTCACATGTACAATGTACAATTCACTCGACAAAATGTGAAAAGATCAAGTTCACTCAGAACCAAAAGACGTTCGGAAGCAATAAAAGCAAAGGCCATGATATTCAAAGAAAGCCAAGACCAGATAAATCCCGCAAAAGTTCAGAACCGCAACGGGCAGAAGTGCTCAGGCGCCAAGCCTGAAAGAGTTTAACGGTTACATAAACTTGGCATTCTGAGGCAAATAAAGGTGGACTTAATATTTGTTCACTCAACAGGAGGAGGACTTGCTGGTTCGATGAAGCTGTCAAGGTCGATGCTGAGTGCGATACGAGTGGCAGCGTCAAGGAAGGTGTCCATGAAGGAATGGAAACTGAGCTTTTTGGTGTTCGCAACCTTGAGAGCCGCTAGCTTGTCTTCTCTAACATCCTTGCAGTGCACTCGGACCAATGACAGGGCGACGTCGGTGCCACAACGAGCAGATGACTTCTTCCATTCCTGCACTTGGTCAGGTATTTGATTCAGTCGAGTCATCAGACACTCGAGGTCTTGTGAGAGTTCCGCCTGGGGCCAGAGTTCAGCGTCAACCTGCGACATCACCGCCTTCAGTCGGGCCAGATAACCGACAACACTGTCCATGCATGACTCCAACCGCAACACATTCATTGCAACGTCATCTTTGACAGGACAATTTATGGGGTCGAGACCCGTCTCGACCCGCCCGGTTTCTGCCTCAAAGTCTTGACAAAGTTTTGCATAGTCGGAAAAACAGTGAGTCGACAATTTAACAAGGCATGTCAGTCAACGTCAACAAATCAGTCGAACAAGAATGCCTTCAAGCTTCAAGACCAACTTCGCAGCAAGCTACCCCAGATAAGACTCTAATTCGCCATTCTTGTCCTTGAGGTTTCCAACTTCGTCGGTCAAGCTGTCCTTGTCTTCCTTCAGTTGCTCGACCTCCTGACTGGCTTCAGAGACGGTGTTCTTCAACTTGGAGTTCCCCTCTTCCAACTTGCTGACTGAAGCCAGCTTCTTGTCTGCAAGCGTTGTTTTCTCTCGCCCCTCCTTCTGGGCCATAGCAAGATCCTGATCCTTCTTCTCCAGAGCCTGCTTCATTTTCTCTAAAGAAATAACATTCCTTAGACGAGCTTGAAGTTGACAGTTTTCACTAAGCACATCTGTTCGAGTGACATCACCCGGTTCAAAGAGACTAAAAAATGGGGAAAAGCAAGTCACAAGGTGGACAGTCGACGAGTGGTTACCTCCCATGATAGCTGCATCTTCCTGAGCATTCTTGAGGTTCTTCTTGGCCAGTTCCAGATCAAGGGTGAGAATGATCTGCTTCGTATCCAGTTCAGAAAGCTGGGCTCCAAGATCACAAGACTTCTGCAGTCGACACAAGAGAAATGTCAGTCGACGGAAACAAAAGTCAATCATAGTGAAAATTGTTCTAAGACTACCACCGAATCAAACATTCAACAGTATTCTCGGGGACTACACCCAGTAGGTGCACTTAGCGTGCCCCCACTGGTTCGGTTTTACACTCGGCATGGTCTGCCCAACATGAGTTTCAAAAAATGGAGACTCTCAGACCCCAGCTGACTACCAGCAGTCGACCGCGGTCTCGGGGACTACACCCAGTGGGTGCACTCTGCGTGCCCCCACTGGTTCTAAAAAACACTCGACTCAATCTAGTCGATTAAAGTGAAAGAACTATTCAGCTCCAAGACAAAAACACCCCAGTGGGTGATTGGATGTGAAACACAGATCCATGATAGATGCACATAATAGGTTCCAAAGCATTCATCCAAGAACACCATGTGGACAGTAAAGCAACAGTGGCAACTATCATTTCTCAAAAGACCAGTCAGAAATCAACTAACCTTGACGTTGGCTTGAAGAGAGGTGCTGGCATTGTAAGCAACCTGACTGGCCTCATGCACCAGCTTCATCTGTTCCATCATGAGATTTACCTAGAGAAGGGCCTCCCTGGCAGCTCTCGGTGGGTTGTCTGGAGTCTAGTATGTAATGAAGAGCGATGATGGCAGTGCAGTTGGAGCGGTCGCAGGGTCGGATACGTGGAGTTGTACTGGAGCAGTAGGGGCCCGGGCAGTGGACCCCGATGGATGATTAGTTGACAGCGGATTGGCAAAGGTAACATTGGTACGAGTCAGATCTCCGGATCGCTCGACCATTGTCTCTAGCACCAACGACGACTGAGGCACCTAACCCTCGGTCGCTTTCCCGCTCGAGGCCCTGCCTCTCCTCCTCCTCTCTCTTAGAGGCACTTCTTCTTCGTCATCAGGAAGCTCAATAATGTCCCGCGGAGCTGCAACAAAAAGCAATCTTCAGTTGACGAACAACCCAGTCGATTGAATAAGTTCAAGTTGGAAAGAGCGTACCAACTTTGGAAGTGGCCGCGTCATTGGCCTCCTCATCACCTGGAGCCTTGTCAGCATCCATATCAGTCATAGAAGTTGCAGCGCTGAAAGAGTTCATAATCCACCCAGCCAGAACAGAAGTATCAGTCGGCAGAGCAAAAATGCAGAAAGGTAAAGCACTCACCCAGAGGCAATAGGGACATCCATCTTGATTTTGGGCAAGGTCTTCCAACCCTTCGAGCGGGTGACCTTGGGCTGCTTGGTGACCTTCTCCGTCGGCTCTGGAGTTGAAGTTCGAGCGTGCTTCTATGTTTGGCCACTTGGAGCCACGGTCTTGCCACGCCCGCCCGCTAGATCCTGGAGCTGCTTGGATCGATGCTCTGAGCGAGATGGTGAGTCGACTATATCGTCGTCGTCCAACTCGTCACTTTCCTCCGCGTCATCGTCTTCTGGAGATTGCCAGTCGCCGCTTTCTTCTGCGCTGTCCTCTCCCTCTTGGATTTGCTCCAGAGCTTGTTCACCGTTCGGCATCGAGTACATCTCAGTGTAAATCTGCAAGACAAGAGGTCAATCAACAAATATCAGTCAGATTTAGAGACAGTCGCATAATATATTGAAGTACAGTCGGTAGCAGAGCCCAGACCTTATCTGGTTGGTTGTTGGAGCAGAATGGGTCGACTCTCCGGGGACCCCTAGGGTTGTCCTTGTTTCTTGTAATACTCTTCAGCCACAGGGCCACCTTTGGGTGAACCCGAGCGGTGTCATTGGCTCCAGAGTACATCCACATCGGGTGGTCACGAGCCTGGAGCGGCTGGATGCGTCGACTGAGAAACACTTCCAACAAATCCATGTGGGGCACGCCCTGATTGATCAATTGGACCACTCTCTCGACCAACATGTCCGTCTCCACCCTCTCCACAATAGTTACTATCAACGAAGAAGGTTGCTGGGCATGACCTAAAGAGAAACGGGGAAGACCGGTCGACTGGCCAGGAGTCGCAATATCCTGGCAGTAGAACCAGGTCGACTGCCAGCCTCTAACCGACTCAAGAAGAGTCATGGAGGGGACCGCGCTCCTTTTCCTCTTTTGGATCCCCAAACCCCCGCACATTTGGATCATGTGTGTCCTCTCATCACTCGAATTCACTTTCTTCACCGACTGAGTGCGGTCGACAACCCATGAAATTTTCACACATGGACATGAACGCGGCGAGGTACGTAATGGTGTTGGGAGAAAATTGAGGGAGCTGAGCTCCGAAAAAATTCAAGAAGCCCCGGAAAAAAGGACGCGGAGGAAGAGAGAAACCGCGGTCGACATGGGTAGCGAGCAGAACACACTCACCCGACAGCGGCTGGGGCTCTGTTTCCCCCTTCGGCAACCTCGCAGCTCCGTCGGCAATCAGCCCGGACTTAGCCAGCTCCTCCAAATCTTCTGGCCGAAGCGAAGATCGGATCCAATCGCCTTGGATCCAACCCGGCGGCAGCGCCGACCGCGATGACGAACCCTGATTCATTTTCTTGCCTTTCACCGCCCCCGTCGCCTTCTTCGCGCGTTCTAGCGCCGCCGTCTTGTCCTTTACCATGGTGGGAGGGCGGCGGCGTCGAGAGTGGAGGATCAAGGTGCGGTGGAGAAGCGGAGGAGAAAGAAGGAGAATGGACGTGCACATTGTAGGCGCCTCGGCCCCGTCCCCTTTTAAGGACCCACTTCCGAGTGACTGACGCATGGGCCCAGGCAATCCTATCAAATGCCGCAACAGTCGCGCCCTGAGTATGTGGCAAAAAAGGTGGTGCAGGGATCAAGGCGCTCCTGTCTATCCATCCCGCTTACTTCGCCATGCTCCGCCCCTCGGAGTTCCCCGAAATTTCGAATCCCGTGAGATCCGGGATACGCCGTAACCAACCGCGCCAAAGATTTCGCGTCAAAAATAACACTCGACGAGTGACGGTGTAAATCCACTCGGTAACTTTTGAATCAATCAAGACGACTGAAACGAAGCCGAAGTTCCAACACGGGCTTCGAGTTCAACACAGATGCTTGTGAAGCTCAAGAGTCGAAGCAAGGCTAACTTCAACTTCTTTTCACTCGAACCTTAATCCATTCGGGGGCTAATGATGATGATATAGACCTAGGGTAGGGTCATAGGCCTGACCTATATGCCCTACCTAAGGTCACTACCCTAGAAACAAAGAAGCCCAAGAGACAACAAGGAGTGCCTAGTGAAGGCGTCAAGTGCAATCCACTCGACCAATCGATCACTCTGGTACCCCTCCTTCCTGATGACACTCGACCAATCAATCACTCGACCTACTGTAGACCAAGAGTCAATCAGAACGGCAACGGTCGGACGTTCACTCCATAGTCTTTAAGATCATTAATAGCACTTATGAGTGGCGTTATCAGTAATGCCCCATCTTTATGTACATTGAACTCCTTGTAACGAGGGATGGCTGGGGTCCTGGCGCACTCTATATAAGCCACCCCCTCCTCTGGCACAAGGGTTCGCACCCCCTGTAACACACACTCTCATAATCCAGTCGACCGCCTCAGGGCACCGAGACGTAGGGCTTTTACCTCCTCCGAGAGGGGCCTAAACTCGTAAACACTTGCGTACAACCTCATCGTAGCTAGGATCTTGCCTCCTCATTCGTACCCGCTATACTTACTATCAGACTTAGAACCACGACACCCGGTTATGGACATCTTGAGTATCTGGTTCTTGAATTATCATCTAGATCTCATGACATTACTTAATGAATTTGTTGGGTTATAATTATTACTTTGGGATTGAGTTGGAGGAACCTTCTCAATATTTCAACCAACTTTGTAGTTAAATAAAATATATTCCTTTGTTGTAGGGAAAAAATAGCTTTATGCAAAATTAAACCTAGAGCCTCCACCAGCCAAATATGCATGTAGTGATAGCCATTTTTCAGCATTGCTGTACAGTGTGAAATTGCCAGTACATTCAATGTACTGACCTACATGGCTGCAACATCTCATGTTGTAGGAATCTTACGACGAGTAAGTGATACGTTAGGGTTATGATTTCTACACTCAACTTTGTCGTTCGTGTTGATGGGAGTCGACAACCTTGTTATTACTTACGCTATTTGGATTGAGGTAATAGTATTTACGTTACTTTATACATGTGACTTACCTCTGTTATAAATCCTCGAGTATTGTGTGTGTCAGCATACCGATCCAGGGATGACACTTAAGCACACAGAATTCGATCCATTTGGGTCAGGTCGCTACAAGATGGTACCAGAGCACATGTTAACTGTAGGACGTGACCCCTAGAAACTGGCAAGCCCATATGAAATATTTTCTCTAAAAATTTTATTTTCAAAAAGATCTTTTACCTCTCTTCTTTTTTGACTTTATCAAATATTCTCTTTTTAGTTAGACTATACCCCTTTCCCCTTTTACCACATGAAGATTTGACTGATGAGACCACTCCAAGAAGTACAAGATATCGGACAACTAAGACCACTTCGGAATGGAGAGGATTTTACCGTGCCTCTGAATAATGGAAACTACAATGGTTGAAGACTCCGAAGACTAGGAGAATTGAAGGCTCTGAAGAATTTCAGATTGGTATGACCTAGGAAAGCTACCCTTATGGAACTAGTCAGACTATTGAAGCTGTCAATACCCGAGATAAAGGTGTGTCAGAGAAAGACCGGAACATGGAGCATTAAAACTCAAAGTTTTTGTCAAGAAAACTCCAGGACAGGAGATATCAACTATGGACTGATAGCTCATGGCAGAGACATGGGCATAAACACGGCTAACCATGAGGTTATCGCCCGCTTATGCTATTGTCACCGTGCTGAGTTAAGAATGCATTTCGTCAGAAGGATTGGATGACAAAAAAAGCTAATGGAGCACCTATCAGCAAGATACGAAGTTTTAACCTTAGCTGGTGTATCACCAGGATCTGTAGTGTTACATCAAGAAGTTTAGGGTGGATCTTCAGGAAGCAGTATTTGACAAGGAATTATTTCATGAAGAACTCAGGACCCAGAAGCTGAAAGTAGCCAAGATGGAGGAGCAAAACCTCGAGATACCGGAGATTCGTCAGGAACTAAAGGACAGTAAGACCATGGTTCATGACAAGGATGTTGAAATCCAGAAGTTGGAATGCAACTCCAGAATATTAAAGGACGTCACGAGAGACTTCGCGTCAACAGAAATGACCTAGCAGAAGAACTTGAGAAGGACAAGCACGATCGAAAGAAGCCATCGGAGATGTGAACAATACTTGAAGAGTTTGGTGAAGTTGAAGATTTATTGACCTTTAGAAGCCCAAACCTCTGTTATATACCTGTGTTAGATGCGACGATTGTGAGCTTTCATTTGTTTGATTTTTTTCCGACAGCCACAGATAAAATTTGTCTCTTCAAAACTATTGTTTGCATTGTGTGTATCCCTTTGTATCTCTCCTATGTCACCCCAAAACCCTTGGAACCAATAGAGGATGAATGGAGATGAACTCACATTTCCGGGACCGATAAGTCAATTTGGCACGGACCGATGGATTCAGAACATGGAAGATCACATGAAGAATAACACTATAGCTGAAAAGGATATGACCCAGCATGCTCTTCAGCGCTTTGGAAGAGGTGCTGCTACTGGGTGGAGGATGTACCAAACCATCAATGGATGGCAAGGAGTAACCACTTGGAAAGAATTTAAGTTGACCCTGCAAAAGTCTCGACTTGTGTCCCAGAAGTTGAAGCCTTATGGAAATGATATGAAGAAACCTTGTACATGCAAGTTTTGTGGAGAAATAGGACACAACCATAAAGAACACAAGGATGAATGCCCTAATTGTGAAGGAAGTCACCCAGCTGAAGAATGCCCCACTAGGTAGATCACTTGTTTCTTCTGTGAAGAGACTACCCACTACCCTGCTCAGTGTCACATTTACCCCATGGTACAAAGAACCATCCAACAGAAGAAAGAAGAAATGAAAGGATCCCTAATGGAAATTTTAGAGGAACCGATGATGAAGGAAGATGTTGAGGACACACACGAAGGAAAGAGAATTAAACCCTGCACCTAGTCATGTTATTCATGTGGAGAAGAAGGACACATCTCCCAAAATTGTATGAAGGGGGATCCAATTCCCGACAGTGGAAGTCGAGTATGACCCACAGGTAATAGAAACCCTGATTGGAATGAAAAAGTACAGGAAGGGAAATAGATAGGATTCCAGGAAGGACCTGAGTCATATCACATGTTTCAGGTGCAAAGATTCAGGGCACTACTTCTGCGGTTGCCCAAAAAGGAAGCCGAGGACCCAAGGAGGCTATGTAATCACAAGGAAACCTCGAGACTTGTCAGAAGTAATATGTTTCTTTTGTAATGAAGCAGGGCACTTTGCCAGAGATTGTCCCCATAGAGAAGGAGGCTTGTGCTAAATAGTTGAATCTATGAGAAATATAGTAGTAGTGGAAACATTTCTTTTATATTGAGGTGTTGAGTTGATGCATGTAATGGAAATGCAGGATGATGGTAATAATTGAGAATCAATAAAGTTAGCATCGTTGGTACTAATTTGGATTTTATGAGTTGTTACTCTATGAAGAAAGATTTTGACCATTTTCGAGGATATGAGAAATATGGTCTATGGATGAATTTGTGCATTTCAAGGGTGGAAGTACCCTGTGAGGACACTTGACTCGTGGAAAGGATAATGGTATTCCACGGAGTGGACTTTGGATAAAATAATTATGAGATTTATCTCGATATGTGGGATACCCCAAGAGTATGAAGGGATGAAGTACTATTGGATATAAATGAGGAATAATGTTGGTAATAAGAAGCAATTGTAACTCCATGATGAGTCTGAGTAATCACGTCTTAGTTCGGTACCAATAGAAGGAAGGGAGACAATACAATTGGATGGATTTAAGAATGCTAGAAAGCTGGATGTTGGAATAATGGTCAGTTGCCCCACCGATGATGAGTTCAAGGGTTACAAGTGATGAGATGGGCCATAACCCACAGGCTCCAGGACCTGCCAAGAAGCAAGCACACTCTTGCTGATGGAAAAACCCTGGAAGAGGATAGACTTTATCAAAAGACGATCCTATAGGAGTAACGCAAAACCTGAGAGTTGTGAAGGAATGATAGATGTTTGTTTGGCTTGCAGAATCCATGGATTTATCCGAACTTAGTTCGTTGACAAGAGAAATTCTGCAATGCTTGTGAGGATGACCGAGTGTTAGAATGCGAGATTCGCTAAACCATGTACAAGGTACTGATTTGGGTGCGGGATGGATCGATCACCATACTGACTTACTCTTATTATTCACCTTGCTATGTGGGATGGTAAATCTGAGTGACTTACCCATAGTAGAGCGACGGCGAGCAAAGCCTTATTTGAATCTTAGAATGGTATGACAATTTTCCCTTGTACAAGGCAGCTGTTGCCAATCGTAGGATATACGGTGAGGTTCAACCCAGACCCATTTCCTTTAGGAGAAACCATAAATTTTTGACCACCATGAGATATCGATAGTTGTTTAGTATTGGCGCCAGACCCGTCAGCTATGAATACCCAGTCACAGAAGAACCGTACCAAGACAAAAGGACATGGGAATTGAGGAAAAAGGTTATGACACTACCGGAAGAGCCCAGAGTAGGAATTTTCCTAAGGATCTGAGAAGATCGACACTGTCAACAATAAGGATGGAGTATATGAGTATTGATGGAACCGTAACCATTCTTCTAAGGGTGGTAGCACCCCAGACCCCGGAGACGATCAATGGATTTTGAGAAAAACCCCAAACCTACCATATTTCTTTCTAGCCTCTCCGAATCTTGAGGACGAGATTCATTTTAAGGGTGGTAGTTTGTAACATCCCAAAATTCTAAATTTTGGAATGTTATGTTAAATAAATAGATTTGATTGATTATTTGATTGTGGTGTGGTTGCCTGTGTGAAATTGAGTGAAATTTGAAACTTTTTGAAAGTTAAATGAGAGGGAATGAAATGACTTTCCCAAACTTTCTCTTTGCTTTCCGATCTCCATGAATTCAAATTAATATCAATACAAAACCCTAGAGTGAAGATAATATGACTTCTTCCATTTAAATAAATGAAAATGGTTTTCGAAAGGATTTGTATTCCATTTGGAACTATTTAAAATTTAGAAACATTATGCAACTCAATGATTTTCATGAGAGAAGATAAAATGACTTCTTCAAATCATATGAAATATGAGTTGGAAGTTTAAAAGAATCAAATTTAAAGTCCCTTTGAAATTATTTTCAATTTGGAGTTATTTGGGTTTTATTCAAATTATTTTCCCCAGAAATAAAATATCTGGAAAATAGGGTAAAATGATTCCCTACATTAGAAAAGTGGAGAAAAATGAGTTTGAAATCATTTTGGTATTTTAAAATATTTTATTTGGTTTTTAAATGAACCAGTAGCATTGTTTGCTTTATTTAAAATTTTGCGGATTTTATTTGACGCTCGAAATCTGTTCATGTTGTAGAAACTATTTTTCTGAAAATTTATATATATATGCCTATATAAAATTTTATTTTAATTGGTTATTCAGTTTTTCCTTTTCTGCTTCTATTTAAAAAAAACAAACTACGTGTGCCGCCCATAACTATCCGTCGCCCACGTGCGCAACATATTCAGCAGACCGGCCCGTAACTGTTTTTATTTATTTTTCAGTTATGATTGGAGAAAAAATAATATTTTTCAGAAATATTTCTTTTTCTTAAGAAAAAAGTTCAAAAAAAATAATATAGCGAGCGTGCGCTGGCCGGCCGAACACTCCCGTGCGTTTTTCTCTTTTCTATTTTTACATCTATGTTTGGTCCCACATTGCCTAGCCTTTTACCCTTAAACCTCTTTTTCACCTATAAATATAGACCCATAGAGCCTCCAAAAATCATCCGATTCAGGTTAAATCAATATATTGTTTTGACTAGATTCATTAAAAAAAAATTCTCCTCTCCGGTGGGATTTCTGGAACTTGTCTCTTCTTTTGGAAGTCGTCTTTTCTCTACCTTATAAAGGTATCTTTCTTCTTTTTTTATACTTTCATAGTTTAATATTTTTAGACTAGTATGGTAGAATAATTAGATTATCAATTAGTCTCTGTATTTATACATTAGACCTAGAATTTTTTAGCCGTAGTTATTTTTCTTCCGTAAAACAGCTTGGCCCGGATTTTTCAAATAGCCATAACTTTTTACTCATTCATCCAAACTAGATAAAACTAGCTTGTTTTCACCTATCTAGTGAACTTGTCACATCAACTTTTTGAAATTTTCAAATTTTGAAATTTATTCAAATTCATATTCAAACTTTTTTTGATCATAACTTGAGTTTCGTAACTCCGATTTAATTGATTCTTTTTGGAAATTGAAGCTGATCTAAACTTTCTGATAAGGCCAAATTCACTCAATTTTGGTACTGTTAGAAATTGTTTTCTATTGCAAGAGTCAATTGCTTGTTTTCGAAGATTTCCGAGATCTTTTTTCTTCGATTCTTTTGCATCAGTGCTTATGTATGCAATTGCTTGCTCACGATAGATTGACCGGAGTGTGATGAGTAGAACTATCAGGAGTTATGAGTGCCAGTCATCTTTATCAATAGTACAAGGCAAGTTCACACTTTGATCATATTCCTTTATTACCCAGTTTTTATGCATTAGTTTCAACCCTCAAACATTGCATGAGTAGGATTTGATAACATGTGGGTATTGGGAGGTAGTTGATGAGGTAGGAACCTATTGTCTTGCATTCAAACCATGGGTGTTACTACGTTATGCTTATACTGCTATACTATGATCATAGACGTGGATTGGTTTGAGAGAATTCATGAAAGATGTGAGAGTTATATTTAACTAAGGGAAACTTAAGGTGGCTACTTTAATACACATCTGGGTGGATTTATCGGGGCACCTTGGAGCACCCAGTGGTTTGCCCGGGCACCTGGAGAACCTAGTGCTTGCGCAAGGGAATTCCGGAGTACTCGTGTGATCACCCTATGGAATGCCACCGAGGCTCAAACGGATCATCAGATTATTAATGCTAGAGACTTCTGTGTGTAGCCACAAGCCATTATGGGCTTTGGCATAGTTGAGTATGTTGTGTGACCTCTTTTAGTGGTAGGCTAGCAGATATAGGGGGAAGTAGGTGCTACTGTCTACCCAGAGTAAAGAGTTAATGCTTCGGAAAGACTGTGTCTCGATCATCCATTTCTCAAAACAACATGTAGTGTGAGAAATCCAGCGGAGGAGATCGAGTCTTGTGGGGAAAAGTGCGCAAACCTCTGCAGAGTGTACAAACAAATCATGGTTAGCCGTGTCCCTAGTTATGGACATCTTGAGTATATAGTTCTTGAATTATCATCTTGATCTCATCACATTACTTAATGAATTTGTTGGGTTATAATTATTACTTTGGGATTGAGTTGGAGGAACCTTCTCAATATTTCAACCAACTTTGTAGTTAAATAAAATATATTCCTTTGTTGTAGGGAAAAATAGCTTTATGCAAAATTAAACCTAGAGCCTCCACCAGCCAAATATGCATGTAGTGATAGCCATTTTTCAGCATTGCTCTACAATGTGAAATTGCCAGTACATTCAATGTACTGACCTACATGGCTGCAATGTCTCATGTTGCAGGAATCTTACGACGAGTAAGTGATATGTTAGGGTTACAATTTCTACACTCAACTTTGCCGTTGGTGTTGATGGGAATCCACAACCTTGTTGTTACTTCCGCTATTTGGATTGAGGTAATAGTATTTACGTTACTTTATACATGTGATTTACCTCTGTTATGAATACTCGAGTACGGTGTGTGTTAGTATACCGATCCAGGGATGACACTTAAGCACAGAGACTTCGATCCATTTGGGTTGGGTCGCTACAGGGTTGTGCCCACCTCGGGTGCCGCCCGAACCGCCTCTTTGCTCTATATATACCCAAATATTCTAGAAACCCTAGCGGAGTCGACGAAATATTGATCCAGCTGCTGCAGAGTCCAGAACCACCAGATCCAATCTAGACACCATCATGGAGGGGTTCACCACTTCCATTGTTGCCTCTCCTATGATGTGTGAGTACTTCTTTGTAGACCTACGGGTCTGTAGTTAATAGCTAGATGGCTTCCTCTCTCTCTCTCTCTCTCTCTCTCTCTCTTGATTATCAATACAATGGTCTCTTGGAGATCCATATGATGTAAGTCTTTTGGCGGTGTGTTTGTTGGGATCCGCTGAACTTTGAGTTTATGATCAGATCTATGTTTTTATCCATGAAAGTTATTTGAGCCTTCTTTGATCTCTTATATGCATGATTGCTTATAGCCTCGTATTTCTTCTCCGATATTTGGGTTTTGTTTGGCCAACTTGATCTATTTATCTTGCAATGGGAAGAGGTGCTTTGTAGTGGGTTCGATCTTATAGTGCTTGATCCCAGTGACAGAAAGGGAATCGACACGTATGTATCATTGCTACTAAGGATAACAAGATGAGATCTATATCTGCTGTAATAGATAAATGGATCTCGTCTACATCATGTCATCGTTCTTATTGCATTACTCCATTTTCTCATGAACTTAATACACTAGATGCATGCTGGATAGCAATCGATGTGTGGAGTAATAGTAGTAGATGCAGGCAGGAGTCGGTCTACTAATCTTGGACGTGATGCCTATATAATGATCATTGCCTGGATATCGTCATGATTATTTGAAGTTCTATCAATTGCCCAACAGTAATTGTTTTTCCCACCTTTGTGATTTTTCTCGAGAGAAGCCACTAGCGAAACCTACGACCCCCGGGTCTCTTTTCATCATATTTGCCTTTGCGATCTATTTTCTCTTGCATTTATTTTCAGATCTATGAAACCAACAATAAAAAAATACCTTGCTGCAATTTATTTGTTCCGCGATCTATTTATCCTATCTACCACTTTTTACCTCACGTTATTTTTCTACTTGAGGCACCGTACCCGAAAGGGACTGACAACCCTTTTGCACGTTGGGTTGCGAGTATTTCTTATTTGTGTGCAGGTGATGTTTACGTGGTGTGAGGAGGTTCTCCTACCGGTTCGATAACCTTGGTCTCATCACTGAGGGAAATACCTACCGTCGCTATACTGCATCATCCCTTCCTTTTTGGGGAAATACCGACGTAGTTCTAGCAGACATTAGGCACATACAAATTTACTTAGAACAACACAGAAATATCGCATATAGGTAGGTCTGGTGGACTCATGTGGCAAAACTGGGTTAAAGGATTTGGATGCACAAGTAGTATTCCCACTTAGTACAAATGGAGGCTAGCAAATAGATTGAGAAGCGACCAACCAAAGAATGAAAACGATCATAAACGAGCATTAAACATAACTAAGATCGAATAATGCACCACGAGTAGGATGTAATTTCATTGGATAACTTTTTACTTTTGTCCTTGTATAGGGAATCACAAACCTTAACACCAATATTCTTACTAAAGCACAATTACTCACCAACATGACTCATATATTACTATCTCCATATCTTAAAACTATTGCAAGGAATCAAACTTATCATATCCAATGATCTACATGAGAGTTTTTATTATATCCTTCTTGAATATCCATCACTTTGGGACCAATTTCATAGCTTGTGCACATTGTCATCACTATTATCAACTCTCAAAATAATATAAGTGAAGCATGAGAGTGTTCGACAAACTACTCCAAAAAGATATACGTGAAGATCAAATGAGTAGTTAAGTAAATAGGTAGCGATGTGAGGACTCTCTCTTATTTAAAAACTTTCCGATCTAAGTATTTTATTGAAATAGCAAGGAAAACAAAATAAAATAACATTCTAAGAATAGCACACATCATGTGTAGAAGCAAAAACTTAGGCTCAACCGAGGCTAACCGATAATTGTTGACGAAGAAAGGTGGGATGACTACCGGGGCATCCCCAAGCTTAGATGCCTGAGACTTCTTGAAATGTTATCTTGGGATGCCTTGGGCATCCCCAAGGTTGAGCTTTCATGTCTCCTTAATTCCTTTTATACAACGGTTTCCCTAAATCTTAAAAACTACATCCACGCAAAACTCAACAAGAACTCGTCAGGTAAGTTAGTATAAATCAATGCAACACCTTATCACTCTCTGCTGTAACAAATAACTAAAATTATAATTTAACATTGCATACTAAATGCCTCTGCATATTTAATACTCATATGTCATATCCTCAAATAGAAGCATTAAACAAGCAGACATATGCAAACAATGCAAATGTAACAACAATCTCTCTAAACAGGTCAGTCTGTAAAGAATGCAAGAAGATTCATATTATCTAACTTTAAAAATTCTAAAAATTTACCACACTGTAGAAAATTTACCATAGCTTATTGTGCAAAAAAATTCAACATTTTATCACATTCTGACTTTTCTCGGGAATTTTGCAATGGCGATAAACTTTCTGTTTGAAACAACAACTCATATACTTGAAAAATAAGCATGGTGAAGGCTATCCTTGCCACTTTTTTTGAAATAAAAGATTCAATACATTATCTAAATAACAGCAAGAAAATCCTATCAAAAATAAAATGACGCCCGAAGCAAAACTCATATCATGTGACGAATGAAAATATAGCCCCAAGTGAGGTTACCAATAATGTTGAAGACGAAAGAGGGGATGCCTTCCGGGGCATCCCCAAGCTTAGTTGCTTGGATCTTCCTTGAATATTACCTTGTGGGTGCCTTGGGCATCCCCAATCTTAGGTTCTTGTCACTCCTTATTCTCCTCATATCGATATCTCACCCGAAAGTTGAAAACTTCAATCACACAAAACTTAACAGAACTTCGTAAGATGCATTAGTACAATAAAGAGCAAATCATTCACTTTGGTACTATCAAGACAAGATTCATAATTGTTCTCACACAATGCCTACTGTAATCTATCATTTCCACAATTTATACATAGAAACCATAAAACAAGCAAAATGTGCATTGAAAACAGAATATGTCAAAAATAGAACAGTCTGTAATGATCTGAATTATGCTCATACTTCTGCAACTCTAAAAATTCTGAGAACTTAGGACAACGTGGGAAATTTGTATATCAAGCACGTGTAAAAAATTCAGTTCAAATTCACGTTCCTGTGAATTTAAACAATTCTGCTACTAGGGGCAAAAGTTTATGTTTTTTCACAGAATCAAATCAACTATCATCCACATCATCCCAAAGGCTTTACTTGGCACTTTATTGAAACAAAAGCTATAAAACTTAATTACTACAGTAGCATAATCATGTGAACACACAAAAATAGTAGGTATAAGTGTTGGGCTGTCTCCCAACAAGCGCTTTTCTTTAATGCCTTTTAGCTAGGCATGATGATTTCAATGATGCTTGCATAAAAGTAAAGAATTGAAACATGAAAAAGAGCATCATGAATCACATGGCAAGCACACTTAATCCTAACCCACTTCCTATGCATAGGGATTTTGTGAGCAAACAATTTATGGGAACAAGAATCAACTAGCATAGGAAGGCAAAACAAGCATGACTTCAAAACTTTCAACGCATAGAGAGGAAACTTGATATTTTTGAGATATATAAAAGCATATGTTCCTCTCTCAAAGTAATTTTTAGTAGCATCATGAATGAATCCAATAATATAACTTTCACATAAACCATTCTTTTCATGATTCATAAGCATAGAAATTTTACTAATCTCCACATAAGCAAATTTCTTCTCATCCATAATAGTGGTGGGAGCGAAGTCAACAAAATAACTATCATGAGATTGAAAATTAAAACCATGATGACAAGTTTCATGGTTATGATTATTCAATATAGCATACATGTCATCACCGTAATCATCATAGATAGCAACTTTTTTTATCATAGTCAATTAAACCTCTTCCAAAATAGTGGATTCATCAGTAAATAATGTCATGACCTCTCCAAATACACTTTCATAATTATCACAAAAAGATTCAACACCCTCCAAAATAGTGGGATCATCATTACATAAGGTTGACACTCTTCCAAACCCACTTTCATCAATATAATCATCATAAATAGGAGGCATGCTTTCATCATAATAAATTTTCTCATCAAAACTTGGGGGACCGAAAATATCATCTTCATCAAATATAGCATCCTCAAGCTTATGGCTTTGCATATCATTAGCATCATGGATATTCAAAGAATTCATACTAACAACATTGCAATCATGCTCATCATTCAAAGTTTTTATGCCAAACATTTTATTGAATTATTCTTCTAACAATTGGGCACAATTTTCTTTTCCATCATTTTCAAGAATGACATGATAAAGACGAATAATATGTAGCCACCTCAACTCCATTTTTTTGTATTTTTCTTTTGTAAACCAAACTAGTCATAAAACAAGAAACTAAAAGATTCAATTGCAAGATCTAAAGATATACCTTCAAGCACTCACCTCCCCGGCAACGGAGTCAGAAAATAGCTTGATGTCTACTATGCAACTTTATTCTTGTAGACTCGTGTTGGGCCTTCAAGCGCAGAGTTTTATAGGATAGCAACAATTTTCCCTCAAGTGGATGACCTAAGGTTTATCAATTCGTGGGAGGTGTAGGATGAAGATGGTCTCTCTCAAACAACCCTGCAACCAAATAACAAAGAGTCTCTTGTGTCCCCAACACACCAATACAATGGTAAATTGTATAGGTGCACTAGTTCGGTGAAGGGATGTCGATACAATTGTAGTAATGATAGTAGATATTGATTTTTGTAATAGGAACAATAAAAAATAGCAAGGTAGCAAGTAACAAAAGTGAGCACAAATGGTATTGCAATGCTTGAAAATGAGGCCTAGCACTACAAAAAAAAAGACACATCCGTGACATTTTGGGCCGAACGAATTTTTTTCCTGTCATACATATGACACTTCTATGACGATAATTGTGACAAAACCCGGTATCATCATAGATGTGGTGGGCTCCTACTTCTATGACAAAAAATCATGACAGAAAATGGGCTTTTCATCCTGGGCGGGCCGGAGACGCAGCTGCATGACATTCTTTGGGCCGTCCATGACGGAAAAAACCGTGGTAGAAGCAAGGGGGAGGAAAATTTCGGGGAGTTGCCAGTTACAGTGGGAGAGTGATGCGCGTTTCTCTCGTACAGGTACGCGCGTGTGTGCGAGGCATTGGCTCTAATTGAACCAGAGCGACACGTTGGGCTCTAACTGAACCCGAGCGATTGCACTGCAGGTTACGCGTTACTGAACCCGTGCGATCGATCGATGGCTGTTAACTGAACCCGATGGAGCGATTCCTTCGCTACTGCTGCTAACTGAAGCCGATCGATGCTGCCTCTGGGATGAACAGTGAGCGTTGCAGGGGGGGGGTTGGATGAATAGTGAGTGGTGGCATTGCCTCTGGATGAACAGGAACCCGTAGTGTGGAGGGCTGGATGAAGAGTAGATGGTGGAGGGGTGGCCGTGGAGGGGTGGTTGAATAGGACCCCGTGGTGTGGAGGGCTGGATGAACAGTAGACGGTGGAGGGGTGCCCGTGGAGGGGTGGTTGAACAGTAGCCGGTGGAGTAGCATGCGGTGGAGGCTGGATGAACAGGAGCCCGTGGAGGCTGGAGGAGGTCGACGGTAGCCCGTGGAGGCTGGAGGAGGTCGACGGTGGAGATGAACAGTATCCCGTGGAGTCCCATTTTGCGGTACGCCACACCCCTCCCGATGAACATGACCCCCGTTTCGACCGTAGGAGGTCTGTTTCGTCCATTTTGCGGTACTCCACACCCCTCCCGATCAACATGACCCCCATTTCGACTGTAGGAGGTTCGTTTCCTCCGTTTTGCGGTACGCCACACCCCTCCCGATCAACAGGACCCCCGTTTCGACCGTAGGAGGTCCGTTTCCTCCGTTTTGTGGTACGCCACACCCCTCCCGATCAACAGGACCCTATTCCGAACGTAGGAGGTCCGTTTCCTCCGTTCTGCGGTACGCCAGACCTCGTTTCCATCGCCTGTTCCGTCCAAGCCCTCCCGATGAACACGACCACACATTCCATTCCGACCCAGCCGGTTGGCTCCCCATGAACAAGACGACGACGCTGTTTCTCCGTTCCGACCCAGCAATGTACGTATGTGTGAGTAGGCGTTCGAGACCCTACCCGTATGTACGTACGTGGCCGTATTTTCTTTCTTGCACCCTCGCCGCTGTACGTACGTGTACGTGCGCGCCTCTACTACAACCAGTATGTACGTACACGTTCGCGACCAGAATGACAACACTACGTACGCTTCGACCAGGTGGGTCCTGACTGTCAGGCACTTCCTTGCGTGCGAAGATGTAGCTGGTGGGTCCCAGCAGTTAGGGGGGCGAATCGTTTTTTTCGGACGCACTTCCTTGCATGCGAAGATGTAATTGGTGGGTCCCAGCAAACAGGGGGAAACGTTTTTTTCGCTAAATACGGTGGCCCGTCCGGTGGGTCCCCGCTGTCAGGTGGAGGAATAATTATTTTGCGCGTAATAAGGAGGCACTTCCTTGCTGCGGCCGTGGACCCAGCTATCAGCCTCTCCACGTACAGTCCACGTCCGATGGAAGCCATTCCTTGACCACGTTGACCACGCCGCGCCGAGAGCACCAGGGCGGTGGACGACGGCGAGGCCTAGGAAGGGGACGACACGGAGCCGGGGAAGACGCGGCAGTGGATGCCCACGAGTAGAGGAGTACGAGGGTTCACTGGTTTGCTGCGGTGTGAGGCTGCCGTCACCGCAGAATAACAGGGGGTGTGGGTGAGTAGAGGGATGGCCTGGCCAGCGGTGGGAGTAGTAGGGGGCGGTGAGGCCTCCACCGCATCGCAGCCGGCCATGGGAGGCAGGAGCACGAGGCACGACCGACGCTGGTTTGGGCGGCTGGAGCAAGAAGACCAGAGGTTGAAGAATCACTACGGGCGTTGGATGGACATCGTACAGTCACTGGAGCTAGAATCGTGCATATTGACTAAGTTGACAAAGCCCTCCATCCCCGTCAACTTAGTAGGCCCACAAGTCAGCCTGCCACTATACTGGGTCCCAGCTAACAGGGGGAGTATTCATTTTTTTTTGTGCGTAATAAGGAGGCACTTCCTTGCGTGCAAAGATATAACTGGTGGGTCCGAGCTGTCAGCGGAGGTAACATTTTTTCGCGAAATAATGAGGCCCTTTTGATGGGTCCCTGATGTCAGGTGGACGAATCATTATTTTGCGCGTAATAAGGAGGCATTTCCTTGCATGCGGCCGTGGACCCAGCTGTCGGCCCCTCCGCGTACAGTCCACTTCAGATGCATGTCGGTCGTTGACCACGTTGACCAGGCCGCACCGAGAGCACCAGGGCGGTGGACGACGGCGAGGCCTAGGAAGGGAATGACACGGAGGCAGGGAAGACTCAGCAGTTGTTTCCCACGCGGAGGGGAGCACGACTGAACGAGGGTTTACTGGTTCGTTTATCGTCGCCGGAGAATAACAGCAGGTGTGGGTGAGTAGAGGGATGGCTAGGCCAGCGATGGGAGTACGGTGGGGCGGTGAGGCCTGCGTGGCAGCACAACCGGCCACGGTGAGGAGGGAGCAGGCAGTCCCGCCGGCGCTTGTTTGAGCGGCTAGAGCAGGAAGAGCAGAGATTGAAGATGCACGACGGCCGTTGGATGGCCATCCAACAGTCACTGCTTGTGCGTCAACCTTTTTTTAGGAAAGCCTCAAATCTGTGGAAAACAGCATACAGCCCATCTGCCATTATTTCTAATAATTTATAGCCCATTTGCTAATTCTGAAGGTTTTTTTGGAGCCCATATTCTTTTTGTTAGCATTACAGCCCATATTGTGGCCACGGTTAAAAAATTATACGAAATTTTGCATATTTTGGTGCGGTCCCAACTGTTTTTAATCTCGAAATTTCGACTCACATTCAAACTGATTTAAAACTAAATGTATATCAATATAAAATCCAACAAATTCTCCACGCATAAAAATTAATGTAATTTAACATCTCGAAATGAAAAAAAGATATTTGAAACTAATTGCCGCTTTGATGTGTTTTAAAAATGTACATCCCATTTCTCATTACTGATGGGCCATTTTCTTGGCCAACCGAATGAAAGCTCTCCTCGTCTTGAAAGATTTGCAGCCCAACAGGCCTAACAAAGCGACTTACTTGGCAAATCACAAAAAAACTGGGCTGTGGCCGTGGACCCAGCTGTCAGCCTCTCCACGTATAGTACTCTTCCGATGGAAGTCGTTCCTTGACCACGTTGACCACGCCGCGCGGAGAGCACCACGGTGGTGGACGACGGTGAGGCCTAGGAAGGGGACAACGCGGATCCGGGGAAGACGCGGCAGTGGAAGCCCGCACGGAGAGGAGTACGAGGGTTCACTGGTTCGGCTGCGGTGTGAGGCTGCCGTCGCCGCAGGGCCTGGCCAGCGGTGGGAATAGTAGGGGCGGTGAGTCCTCCGCGGCAGCACAGCCGGCCATGGGAGGCAGGAGCATGAGGCACGACCTGCGCTGGTTTGGGAGGCTGGAGCAAGAAGACCAGAGGTTGAAGAAGCACTATGGCCGTTGGATGGACATCGTACGGTCACTGGAGCTAGAATCGTTCATATTGACTAAGTTGATATAGCCCTTCGTCTCCGTCAACTTAGTAGGCCCACAAGTCAGCCTCCCACCAAGGTGGGTCCCAGCTAGTAGGGGGAGTATTCATTTTTTTTGTGCGTAATAAGGAGGCACTTCCGGTGGGTCCGAGCTGACAGCCGGGGGGGGGGGGACTTTTTTTCACGAAATACGGTGGCCCGTCAGGTGGGTCCCAGCAGTCAGGGGGCAAACGTTTTTTCCGCAAAATACGGTGGCCCGTCCAGTGGGTCCTTGCTGTCAGTTGGAGGAATCATTATTTTCCGCGTAATAAGGAGGCACTTACTTGCTGCGGCCATGGACCCAGCTGAGACTCTCCATGTACAGTATACTTCCGATGGAAGTCGTTCCTTGACCACATTGACCTCGCCGCGTTCCATTGCATGCATGCATCCATGGGCGTGGTGCGTCTCCACTGTCAGCCTCTCACGTACAGTCATCTTCTGATGACTCTCGGTTGTTGACCACATTGACCACACCGTGTCGAGCGCACCCAGACTGGAACGACCCGGAGATGGGGAAGACGGGGCAGTGGAGTCGCATATGGAGAGGAGTGGGAAATTTCACTGGTTTGGGTGCGCGGCAGCACAGCCGCGGTGCTGCCCACGGGAGACAGGAGCAAGAACAGAGGTTGAAGAAGGAGCACGGCTGTTGGATTAACATCCAACGGTCCAGCTGCTAGAATCATTTGTTGATTAAGTTGACAAAGCCGTGCGTACACATCCGCTTAGCAGGCCCACAAGTCAGTCACCAAATCTGACGGGTCCCAGCTATCAACGGGATGAATAATTTTTTTCGCAAAACAAGGAGGCACTTCCTTCCGTGCGAAGATACAGCCGGTGGGTCGCAGCTGTCAGGTGGAGGAAACATTTTTTCAGCTTAATAAGGAGGAACTTTCCTTGTGTGCGACCATGGACCTCGTGGGTCCCAGCTGTTAGGCTCTCCACGTACAGTCCTCTTCCGATGACTCTCGTTTGTTGACCACACCGCACCGAACACAGCGAGGCGGTGGACGACGGCGAGGCCCCGGATGGAAACGACTCGGAGATGGGAAAACGCGGCAGTGGAGTCGTAGATTGTGAGGAGGAGAAGGATTATAACTGGTTCTGTTGCAATTCATATCAAACTCAAGTTCACAGGACACGTTCATATTCATAGCCAACATTCACTATCAACAACTCAAAAGATTCATATATACACAAGCTCAGCATATCTATGCATCCAAATGACTGATAGATCACACGACAATATTCATACATAATTCACAAAAAGATTCAGATATACACATGTTCAGTATGTTTATGCATCCAAATGATTGAGACCATAGCCAATATGATCCATGGTCGAACTTTAATTACCTAGGGTACAGACTGGTAAATGGTGTTCAATCAGAGGTACTTCTTGCTAAAATTAGTTCTTGTACGAGTAAACTTTTGAGTACATAAGAGGCAGCACAGACAATCTGAACTTTGCTTGTAGGTTTATCCTCAAATAGTGGCCTTGTGCCGACGGAGGTTTGAGCAACTTGGCCACTACTTTCATCCAACTAGTTTACTGGCTCGTCTTGGTCCTGTATCTCGCCAAAATTCTACATTGCAGACGAGAAAGGAGGCGGTTGAGAAAATGAACCACCCAAATTTTTTGTGCAGTTCAACTGAAATGGAGGATCCTTGGCGTGCAGACTGATTAAGTCCCAGATGAATATACGCATCAACCAACTTGTCTGGAATCTTTAGACTCCATGCCATATAGTTCGCTACCATATGTGCCGATAACCACAAGTTGGGACCAAAGACTGGACTACGTTTTTCTGGGCTATGCACCAAGCAATATTTTTGGTGTTCACTCTCCTAATACTTGGAGTTTGACAATTGGTTAACGTCGGTTGATACTCGAATGAATATAGGCACTTCTTGTCAACATCGATGCTTGTCTGAGTGAACTTTGGAGTACATAGCAGCAGCATAAGTACCTGTCCATCTGATCATTTTGTGCAGTTCTACTGAAATCACCCGATGTAATGATTTGCCTGCGAGTTCAGGCTCCAAATTACTCCTTTATGAAATCGGCAAACAGTAGCACAATACCAAATTACCAATACATATGACAGGAACAATAATCAGGATAAAGACCAGTACCAACCTGTGTGAGGTAGCATATCAATTACTATTTCCTTTGACTGGAAGCCGAGATAAGCCAAGCGACTGACAGCAAAGGAAGAAAGCAAGCGGAGATTAGCGACTGACAGGAAAGGACGGAAGTTGTCGAGGCAATGAAGCACCCAAAGTTTTGTGCAGTTCCACCAAAATCGAGCATCCCTGTTGGCACATATATTGAGAGAGTGAGATTACTCTAATAGTGGGACTAGTTGATGGAACATACACTAACAAATAGAAGCACCCTCATTATCTTAATGGGTAAAGTTAGCAACATAGTAGTCTTGCTTAAAGAGAGGTACTAGTTTATTTAATCAATGCCAATTAGCTCAACTCAACACTCAAAGCATTGCCATTTATCATAGGTTGCAAAACTTAAAAGTGCAAAGACAAAGGAGTTTCTCATGACAGTAGCACGATACAAATAGAGATGACAGCAAACTAATATGGATGAAGGCCTTAGGCCCGTACCAACCTGAGAAAAAAAGCTTATTCATGTAGTCCCATAAGAGATGATAAAGCACTCGCTGGAATGACACAATAGTATATATTTTTGTGCACTTTAAATGTATGGTTGAAATCACTCTTGTTTACCAGTGCTGAGATTATATCGAAAGATTATCAAGAACTTCCAGCAGAGTTAAAGCACTGGCTGGGATACAGTTCATTGTATTGTCTTGTGTAGTTCCACTAAAATGTATGATTGGCACAACATGATCCCTGTTTGCACAAGTAGGAACAAGGTGAAACCTTCATTAGGTTAGTGAGAAAGGATAGGAATACATTAGCATATTACTCAAACTGTAGCATCAAATTCATGATGGACAATACGCAAAACATTGCCTCGTTGAACCAATGGCAATAAATTGACATGCAAAACAATAGCACTATTATGTCATGACACTAATAATATTCCCTCCCTGCTCCACCACATGATTCACCTCCATAGACAGACATTCACACGTACATGATTCGGCATAGGGTCCTACTAAAGATTTGTTTAACTCCAACGGGAAAATTAGGCAGCAATAAATTAGTGGTACTTAAGTGCTCCTAATTAATTAAGTGAGACAGCAGAAGTGGAAGGGCTCCCTGGAGGATCGTCTCACATGTAAGGTAGTCGTTGCCTGAGCCCTTGAATAGCCTCGACTGAGGCCTCTGGCTTCAGCAAGATCGCCTTGACACTGTTTATTCTTCTTCTTCTTCCTCTTCATGCTCTGTTTCTCTTTCTCCTCACTAGTTGGTGAAAGCAAGTACATGATTGGCCTTCTAATTCAGAATTGGTTTTGTCGAGGGAGTACAAGTGTACTAGTAAAAAACAACATTATTTTCTCATGGCAGTCGGAAAATAGAGATGAACACATGCATTAAATATCATTCTTACCTAAAGGAAGGTTATGGCGCCAATATGGATGATGAGGATTGGAACACAGATCTCCCTTTGTGTAGTTCCACCAAAATGAACCAATTGTTCCATCTGACATTCCAGTTAAACAACACAAAAGTCACTTCTTTTAAGAAGAGTTTTGTGCAGTGCACCAAAAGGTCACAACAGCAACCAGGTGAATTGGATATCCCTGTTTGCACAAAAAGGCACAGAGGAAACAGTCAGAGTCTCAAACAATTACAGGCAAAAACATTTGGCTAAACTTGTCAGAGTCTCAAACAATTACAGGCAAATACAGTGGCATGGCTTCATTTTTACCAGGGACATTATATTAAGAACAACTAAGGCTGCACTTGGTTCACAGGTTTGGTGCAGGATTTTCGTAGGAACACAATTACTATCATATTCTTTCCTTTCCAATCGTTTGGAACACGGGAAAAGTGAATAGTTTTTCATAGGAAAGCTGGTCTGGTAGTACTGATTCCATCGGATTAGAAACATCCACACGCTGCTCATTTTTTGGGCGGAAGCCCGAGGCAGGCACTCGCTGCCATGCGTTAGACAGGTTGATGTGCTGTGTTTGCCGGAATAAAAAATCAACCTATGTATGGTATGTGAGGTGAGGACAAGAGTAGTCACTGTGCAGCTGGATAAACAAATAGCATCTCATACTGCCAAGCATGCTACTCTAAAAAAACAAATCTGTACATTTCGTAGTCCATCCGAACACATTCTCTTGAGAGTTTCCTCTAGTTCGCTGTTCCATAGTTTTATACCTACATTCCTTTCCTATTCCTCTATTTTCATCAAGACCTATGTTTTCTGCCCCTTTATTCCGACCGGAGCCTAAATATTTGGTATAAGGGCATGGGACAGTGGGTGCACCGGCAGTACAACACCATGTACGTAAACAGGGGCATAAAGTGGTGATTCATAGTTTGTTGCCCCGAGAAACAAACATCCAAGAAACATATCTGGGTTGGTCCCATTTTTGTTCACTCTAGCCACCTACTCCTATGTGTGGATAGCAAATCTAGTCCTGGTCATAGCACTGTGTACAACGTTACCCCTATATTTCCCTTTTCGACCAAGAGACCGGTTGGATGACCAGTCTGTACTACTTTCATCCCCTTTCCTTCCTGTTTGTACCAAGTCTGATGTACATACTAAATTCCCCCACCCCCATTTTATTTCAATGACAAGTATTTTCGGACGGAGGGAGTACAAGATTCGACTCCATGAAGTAGCTTTACCTCTAACAATAGAAAAAATAGGTGACGTTGGACCATCTGATCGAGAGGGGCTGAGAGGTAGAAAATGATGCACATGCAGCGAAGTAGCGAGCTGGGGAAGTAGAGCTAAGGCGGTTTCGAACGAAGATATACCTGAAGGTCGTCGGGATGTGGATAGGTGGGCGGCGGAGGCCGGATCCGCCCACAGGCAATGACAAAGGGATCGGAGGACCTCCCACGACGGCGCTCGGCCAGAGATAATGGTGCGGCCGGCAGTGGGTCTCCTCCCTCGCTGTCGACGACGGCCTAAACGCTGCCCCTCCTCCCCTTCAGCGGTGGAGGGGGATACATCCGGATCTGTAACCAGCGGTGAGGATAGAAAGCCAGTGTTTTTTGAAGGGAGAAAGACAGGGTTACTACCCCTATCTTGTTTAGATCTGGAGAGGATGAGAGTGTGGGAATAGAGCAGCCCTAGCAAGCAAGCACGGAGGCTCCGGCCTATATATAAGTAGTGGGGTAGTTTTCCTTTTTCACTCCATCAAAACAATCGTTTAAAATTGTGTACTACTACATGCCAGGTCTGAAAGTGCTAGTTATCGACTAGAGGGGGGGGGGGTGAATAGGCGATTTTTATGAAAGAACAATAGAAATGACCTAATTGATATGCAGCGAAAGATAAACTACAACAAGCAAACCATAGTCAAGTATACAATAATGTCAAAGTACAAGGACTAATAGCAGCTTAGTAGTAAGGATCAAGATGGAAGATAGTATGAAGCCAACCAACGATAGTAGTCAAGCAATGAAGTCAAACAGGTACGACAAATAGGCAATGACTTTACAAAGACAAACTCTAAGTAAAGGGAGGGAGAGGATAGAACCAGTCACTTGTTAAAGACACAGGATTGTTGGACCAGTTCCAGTTGCTGTGACAACTGTACATCTGGTTATGGAGGCTGAGATTCAACTCAGAAGACCGCGTCTTCACCTTATTCCCCTTGAGCTAAGGACACACAGTCCTCGCCCAATCACTCTGGTAAGTCTTCAAGGTAGACTTCTGAACCTTCACAGACTTCGTTCACCGGCGATCCACAATGACTCTTGGATGCTCAGAACGCGACGCCTAACCGGCTGGAGGATTCACAGTCCTCAAGTGTAATAAGTCTTCAGGTCACACAAACAGAAAGACTTCAGTGATGCCTAACACTCTTTGGCTCTGGGTGTTTGGGCTTTGTCCTCGCAAGGATTTCTCTCTCTCAAAGGCTTCGAGGTGGGTTGCTCTCAAACGACAAAAGCCATGCACTAACTCTGAGCAGCCACCAATTTATGGTGTAGGGGGTGGGCTATTTATAGCCACTAGGCAACCCGACCTGATATGTCCGAAATGACCCTGGGTCACTAAGGAACTGACACGCGTTCCAACGGTCAGATTTCAAACACACACAACAACTTTACTTGGGCTACAAGCAAAGCTGACTCATCCAGCTCTGGATAAGATTTGCTCTCATTGTCTTCGCTCGAAGACATAGGATTTGGGTTGAGCATCACTTCAGTCATTCTGACTTTGTTCACTTGGACCCCACTTAACAGTACGGTGGTTCCTATGACTCAACAAAGAAGAAAAGGAAACAACGAAACGACATAGTCTTCGCGCTCCATAGTCTTAACTCAATGTCTTCTCATGTCATAGTCTTCAATATGAATATCTTCACATACCACCATTGTCGTTAATGTCTTCATACATTTTTAAGGGTCATCTCCGGTAGGTAAACCGAATCAATGAGGGACACTACCTGCGTTATCCTGCAATTCTCACAAACGCATTAGTCCCTCAACCAAATTTGTCGTCAATACTCCAAAACCAACTAGGGGTGGCACTAGATGCACTTACAATCTCCCCCTTTTTGGTGATTGATGACAAACTGGTTGAAGTTTTCAACGGGGATAAAGTATGTGAAATTGTAAAGGATAGGGTATTGTCTTCATAAGTGGCAAAGGCTCCCCCTGAAGATGTGCATATAAGTAATTTGCTTTTGGAATGCAATTGCACATGGCAGGTTGTACTTGTGGAGATCCTCTTCCACTTATGAAGATAATTCATCATGCATGAAATGATATAACTAAGAGAATGACATGCATAATGAAAAATGGACGTCTGCAGAATGATCTAAGTGCGGAAGTTATCATCGCACATGCGGAATTTATCATCGCATCACAGAAAAGCAAATAAGTAGTAGACGACCATCGAGTTTAAGTGTTACAACTCAAAGAACCAAATGTATCAAAAGCGAGAGTTGTAAACACTAGGCAAAATGTAAAGCAACCGCACATATGAACCCGCTTGAAGACTATCAAACTCATATGCTTCTCCCCCTTTTGTCAGTAAGGACCAAAAAGGTTTGAAGACATAGAGCATCTACTCGTTCCCATGAGGAGTAGGTGAAGCAGCAGGGTTGTCGTTGTTGTTTGGCGGCGCAGACGAACTTGGTGCAGTGTCGATGCGTGCAGAAGTAGGGGGCGGTGAAGTAGCATCGTCTTCATCATCGATCACTTTGGCATTCACCGTTGCCACGGAGGAAGAATAATCAGTGTCTTCAAGGGATGGAGTTCGACGTAGGACAGCATTCCGTGGAGGAGTGGAGTCAAACTTGAATCTTTCAGTGAAGCCATCGTCTTGAAGATCTACTTCAGCACTAAGTAGTGTCAAACTCTTCCATGATCGCCGACATGTCTCGTGAGTGACAAAAGCATTCTTGGTGGCAATATTTCGAATGCGATTGACGTCCACCAAGAGGCTTTGCATCTGTCGCTTGAGCCAGAAGTGATGCTTGTCTTGTTTCTGATGCAGTGCCACAAGAAGTTCTCGGTCATTTAGGACGCGAGAGCGCTTCTTAGGCCTTTGGGCAATTGTGCTCTCAGTAGCTTCAGTTTGTGCACGGTGAGGCAGACGAGTGTTCTCAGCCATTGGATAGACACGAGTTACTGCTTGGACTCCTTCCATGGGTTGAATGAAGCTTTGGTGATCAGCATTTTGAAGACAAAGAGGCTACTTGGCAGGCTCAGGGTATATGGCTTCAACTGACATATCAACCTCTGGTAGAAAGATCAGATGATTGCAAGCAGAGGGCTGATAGTTGATAGAGGAGTGTAGCTTGATGAGGCGCATGACCCATGGAGCATAGAATTTCAGGCTAAAAAGGTCAGATCCAGACGCAGCCAGTTGCCGGATGAAGAATTCTTGTGTATTGCAGCTGATGCCATTGAGGATGTAAAAGACCAATGTCTTCATGGCTCCTTCAAGTTTTGCAGCTGATGAATGCCCTTTGATAGGCCATAGAGTTCACCTGATGATGTGATATATTGTGCGAGGCAGATACTCAAGGTCATCAACAAAGAACTCCTTTGGGTATTCAGCGTCAGGTGGCAAAGGCTTCATCATGCTCAACATCTGGCTCATGTTGGGCTCTGGCTTATGGAAGATGCTCTCCAGTGCATTGCGGTGGAGTTGACAATCAGGTTCGAATAGCTCCCCGGGAGTGGGTAGGCCTGTAAGCTCAATGATGTCAAGAGCTTTGGCTTCATGATGAACATTTCTGGTCATCCACTCAAGAACCCATGTCTTTGTATCCCTGTAGTAGCCGCGAATGTGGAGGGTGGCATAGAATTGAAGCAAAAGTTCCTCATTCCAATGTTCTTTGTCTGTCACAAAGCTGAGCAGACCTGCATCATGAAAGCAGTCAAGTGCTTCTTCTAAGCATGGAAGTCCAGCAATGGCTTCAGTGTCGAGGCGCATATGAGGGAAAATGCGCCCTTGATCATACAGAACGCAGGAGTAATAGCTTCGCTGCTGATAGCTCCAGAAATGATCAGATGATATTCTTGGCCTTGAGTAGGGGTTCTTTGCTTTGTCAAAGAAGGTGTTGTGGGCTTTGAAGCCATTTGCATTGAAGGACCCTGTAGAGGTGGCAGTACCTGGGAACCTTGGCAGTCTTGGCTTTGGTTTCTGGACAAGAGGCCTATGCTCAACATGATAATCAAACTGAGGACCAGAGGCAGTAGGCGGAGGGACCAGAACAGGCCATTTGACAGTGATTAGCTGACCAGAGTTGTATGCTTGCTCAATTGTATGGGGCCTTGGTGGCGGAACAGGAGCAGTGGCAACAACTAAGGAGTCAGGCTGCACAACAGATGCTTCAGGAGCAGTTGCATCATTGGCTTCTGGCACATTGGTTGGTGCAAGCTCCACATTTGCTTCAGCCATGACTACGTCATTGGCTTCATTGTTGGTGGTGGCAGCCTCAATATTTTCAACCTCCACTTGATGAGCTGGAGGGTCGGGCACTGGCACGTTCACTTCAGGAACAGCTTCTTCAGTAATGGGGGGAGTAGGGACACGTTTGTCTTCTTGTTTGTCATCGGCTAATGCAGCCGGATTGTCTTCAGCAACTTTGGCTTCAGACACGGAGACATTCACAGTCGGAGTGGCTTCTGGAAACACTTGACGTGCAACAGATTGGTGGTGCACTTCTCCTTCTGGAACGCTCAAAAGAGGGACTTGAGGCCTTGGTCCTTTGCGAAGCCTGCGTAATGTTGGCGACGCCTTTGGAGATGGAGTTGGCTGGGCCTCATAGTCATCCTCTTCTTCTTGCATAGGTGGTGTGACTTGTTGTTGTTGGGGAGTACTCGGGGAGTCTTGTTGTTGTGGATGATCAGCCCATGATGCATCCTGAGCAATTGGCATCAGAGGACGACCAATGCTGATGAGTTTGCTGTTCGTGAGAATAGGCGATGATACCAAGTTGTGTTCGATCTGAGGAAGAACTTCATCATCTTCAACATTGTCATTGTGACCAATGTCTTCAGCAGCGGTGGGATCAACTGCTGGAATGTCTTCAACTTCATGAGCCTCTGTGGAAGCAGGCTCATGAACTATCATCCGTCGTTCTTGGTGTTCAAATGCAGGGCGAACCATTGAGATAGGTTCAACAACTAAGGGCTCTGTGGGAGCAGCCTGATTATTCTTGGTTTTGCGCTTCTTCTTGGAGGGAGCAGCATCAGAGGCTTCAGGATTTTTTTTTCTAGCTTCAGCCTCGGCAGTTCTTGTCTTCTTTAGTTCTGAAGCGGTTGACCTGACCTTTGGCTTCGAGCCAGTCATGCTGCTTGGGAAGACTATGCGAGGTTCTTCCTGCCTGGAAGGTGCAGATTGGTCAGTTGATAGCTTCTTCTTCTTTGCAGCCATTCTGGGGTCAATGCCAGGACGACCAAGAGCCTTGCGCTTCTCAGCCTCATTGTAGGCTTGTATACACTTGTCAGCCAGACTCTTCATGCGCTCACGAGAGCCTTGTGCTTCTTCACGCTTCTTGAGAAAGGCTTCTTTGAGCTCGTGCAGCATGATCTTGAAGTTTTTGACATCTTGCATGCTGAGCCTTGCCACATGCTTCTTGAACTGAGCTTTCTCATAGTCGATCTTGTGCTTCATTTCAATGATGCGCTGAGCAAGAGCTAGCTCAGAAGCAATGGCGCCATTGAAGGAGACGCTAAGGCCAATGGGAAGTTGCAGATCTTCAAAGCTGAGATTTGGGTTGTCAAACCACTCATCAATGAAGTTATGGATGATTGCCACATCGAAGAGAGGCAAATCATTGAAGATCTCTGCTTCTTCCTTGCTTTTGATCAGTTGCTCAAGAGCATCATCTGCAAGATCTTCATCGCTGGACAGATCAATGCGCTCTTCTCGCAGAATGGCAGCAGGAGTCAATGTCTAATCAGTATTTTTGACGATTTTCTTTTTCTTCTCCGTCTTCTTGGAGATACGTGATAGATCTTCAGATCGCACACTGTCTTCAGGAGGTGCAATGGCCAGTGGCTTCGCACATGAAGCTTTTGGAGGAGCAGCTGATCTTGAAGCCTTAACCTTCTTTGGCTTATACGGCTTTGGAGGAGGAGCTGGGGCTTCATCAGTGTCAGCATCATCATCAAAATGATCCACTTTGGCACCTTGGACCGAGATGTGAGTGATGAGGCCATCAAGGTTGTAGAAGGGACCGATGACATTGGGTTCTGCATCACGTGAGCCGTCAGCACGGGGAGCAGAGGGACCAGGGTTGAAGTCTAATCCCATTGACTTCTTGTTTTCCTTAGCTGATGCTTTTGCATGCTGGAAGTTGCGCTTGAAGAGCTTATCGTCACGACACTAGAGCAATGATGATGGGTCGGCATTTTTAGGCTGTGGTCCATGGACCATACAAGGATAGAAACCCTGTGCAATAGCTTCAGCTCTGTTCTTGGGTTGAAGGCCTCGATAGAGAATATCACCCCAAGGACTTTTGATAGCTTTCTTCTCTGCGTATTCCTGGGTCACGAACTTGTATTTGAACCATTGTTCAGCCCAATATCGTCGAATCCATTGGATTCGTGTCTTGCGCTGATGATAATTCTCTTCAGGATCTGTCTTGTAAAGTTCTGAGAGGTCATCAGGCAAATCTCTTGATGTTCCCCCACGACGCTGTCTGTCACCTTTCCTTACTGATTTCTCTGCAGCCATGAACTTCAAACTGAATGGCTTCAACACGTTCAAAGGCTTCAAAGGCTTTCGCTTGCTGGATAAACAGGAACTGGCTTTGGGAGAGTTAATGTGATGCTGTAAGAATTCTGCAAACGAATGCAGACTATGAGAACCAAGGGATTCTCCCACGGACATGTACTTGTGACAACATTAGAGATGCGAGGGAAGGGGAAGAGGTCATATGCATTCTCAGAAGATTTTGAAGATAAATTAGTTTGAAGACATTGACCTCACGATGCGAAGACATTCACTTATATGTTGAGAGTTGGTTCCAGATTTGTACGAATCCGTGAATAAGTACAAGTGAGGAATCTAACTAGATATGAAGCTTAAGTGAATATACTAGGCAGTATGAGATGCAGATAGAATAGATCTAACATTGTATAGGCAGAAACCAATTTTGGTAAATAGGATGAATCTTTGAGGATCAAAAAGATGGTAAAAATAGAGTTGTATTTACCACATGAAGAACTGCTAGATGGGATGAACAGGAGACCGAGCAGTTCAATCCACCGTGCCCTAACTTGTCGACAGAGGACACCTACGGCGGCGGCGGAGAGGACGATGTCCGCGGCCGGCGTGAGGACGGCGTCGGAGAAGTCGCGGCAGCTAAGCGCTTCGTCGCCGGCGTCGTCGAGAGCTAGCGGTGGTGCTAGGGTTTTGACGAGGTGGAGAGGTGGAAGAAGGTTTTCTTTACCGCAGGGGACATGTATTTATAAGGAAGTGTGCGGCACAGTGCAATTACGCAGGTGCCCCTAGCGGTTCACATCTGAGGGGCACGTGGCAAGCATGCAACATACTCAGAGTTGTCCCACGTTCCCACGCCCGCCAGGTTTGTCGGATGGTTGTTCCGGCTTCTCCGAATTTCAAACAATAAGGATGAATCATTTAAAACAAACTTAATGTTTGTCTCCGTGTCTTCTGCTGACAAGGACGCAGAGAAGACATTCGACAGTTTCAATAGAATGCATATGATTTGGACAGATAGAGTTTGAGATAGAAAGCATAGAGAGATTAGGGTCCGATCACATTCACTTAGTTCAAAAGATTCAACTAGGAAGACATAGCTATAAGTGAATGTTGTAGAGGACAGAACACTAGTATATATATCAGAAAGCAATCAAATCAACATAGTGAAGAAAATCATGAAGATAAGTTGAAATTGAAGACAAACCAAATGCGAAGACATAGCAAAAATAACGCCATGAGTGAAACACTTCAAACAAAGAAATTTGGTGGTGGCGTTACCCACCGTATAGGAAGTATTAGACCCAGACACGGCACACAATTATCATGGCACTCCGAAGTCAAATTCCACGTTAATGTATTCACACTCAGAATGTAAGTCTTCATTGATTGAAGATATACTTTACTTCATGTGTTGCACATCTAAGTCATCAACATGCATAAGTGTTAGGCTGTGTGCCTGATCACAGGACATTTGAGGATTCCAAGATATTTAGCTCACACCGTAACTTGCAAAACCTTTTCTCATCCAAGGGCTTTGTGAAAATATCTGCCAGTTGCTCTTCAGTGTTGACGTGAATGATGTCAATATCTTTCTTCCTGACATGATCTCTGAGAAAGTGATGACGAATTTCAATGTGCTTTGTCTTCGAGTGCTGGACTGGATTGTTGGCAATCTTGATGGCGCTTTCGTTGTCGCAGAAGAGAGGTACTTGTTTCAGATTGATGCCATAGTCCTTGAGAGTTTGCTTCATCCATAGAAGCTGAGCGCAGCACGATCCAGTAGCAATGTATTCAGATTCAGCAGTTGAGAGTGATACACAGTTCTGCTTCTTTGAAGACCAACAGACAAGTGATCGTCCCAGAAAGTGACATGTGCCTGATGTAGACTTGCGATCCACTTTGTCAGCAGCATAATCAGCATCCGAGAATCCAACCAGATCAAATTTTGAGCCCTTTGGATACCATAATCCGAGTGTTGGGGTGTAAGCCAAATATCGAAGAATTCGCTTCACAGCTAAGTGATGCGATTCCTTTGGTGCCGCTTGGAATAGAGCACACATGCAAACACTAAGCATAATATCTGGCCTAGATGCACATAGGTTAAGTAAGGAACCAATCATGGAGCGGTATACCTTTTGATTGAACTCTTTACCATTGTCGTCGGGACCCAGATGGTGTCTGGCTGGCATTGGCGTCGTGTAACCTTTGCAATCTTCCATTCCAAACTTCTTCAGACAATCTTTGCGATATTTTTCTTGAGATATAAAGATGCCATTCCTTTGCTGACGAATTTGAAGACCAAGGAAGAACTTCAGCTCACCCATGATGGACATCTGATATTGCTCTTGCATCATGTATCCAAACTCATCACTATTGAAAGTGCTAGTTATCGACTAGAGGGGGGTGAATAGGCAATTTTTATGAAAGTCTTCAAAACGTGGAAGTTTCGAAGACAAACAATAGAAATGACCTAATTGATATGCAGCGGAATATAAACTACAACAAGCACACCATAGTCAAATATACAATAATGTGAAAGTACAAGGACTAATAGCAGCTTAGTAGTAAGGATCAGGATGGAAGATAGTATGAAGCCAACCAACGATAGTAGTCAAGCAATGAAGTCAAACATGTACGACAAATAGGCAATGACTTTACGAAGACAAACTCTAAGTAAAGGGAGGGAGAGGATAGAACCAGTCACTTGTTGAAGACACATGATTTGTTGGACCAGTTCCAGTTGCTGTGACAACTGTACGTCTGGTTAGGGAGGCTGAGATTCAACTCAGAAGACCGTGTCTTCACCTTATTCCCCTTGAGCTAATGACACACAGTCCTCGCCCAATCACTCTGGTAAGTCTTCAAGGTAGACTTCCGAACCTTCACAGACTTCGTTCACAGGCGATCCACAATGACTCTTGGATGCTCAGAACGCGACGCCTAACCGGCTAGAGGATTCACAGTCCTCAAGTGTAATTAGTCTTCAGGTCACACAGACAGAAAGACTTCAGTGATGCCTAACACTCTTTGGCTCTGGGTGTTTGGGCTTTGTCCTCGCAAGGATTTCTCTCTCTCAAAGGCTTCGAGGTGGGTTGCTCTCAAACGACAAAAACCGTGCACTAACTCTGAGCAGCCACCAATTTATAGTGTAGGGGGTGGGCTATTTATAGCCACTAGGCAACCCGACCTGATATGTCTGAAATGACCCTGGGTCACTAAGGAACTGACACATGTTCCAACGGTCAGATTTCAAGCACACACGGCAACTTTACTTGGGCTACAAGCAAAGCTGACTCATCCAGCTCTGGATAAGATTTGCTCTCATTGTCTTCGCTCGAAGACATAGGATTTGGGTTGAGCATCACTTCAGTCATTCTGACTTTGTTCACTTGGACCCCACTTAACAGTACGGTGGTTCCTATGACTCAACAAAGAAGAAAAAGGAAACAACGAGACGACACAGCCTTCGCGCTCCATAGTCTTCACTCAGTGTCTTCTCATGTCATAGTCTTCAATATGAATATCTTCACATACCACCATTGTCGTCAATGTCTTCATACATTTTTAGGGGTCATCTCCGGTAGGTAAACCGAATCAATGAGGGACACTACCTGCGTTATCCCGCAATTCTCACAAATGCATTAGTCCCTCAACCAAATTTGTCGTCAATACTCCAAAACCAACTAGGGGTGGCACTAGATGCACTTACAACTATACTTCTGGTTGGTGCAGCCGAAGAAAATGTCATCCACATATATTTGGCACACAAACAGTTCACCATCATATGTCTTCGTGAAGAGTGTGGGATCGAGGGATCCAGGTTTGAAGCCTTTGCTCTTCAGGAAGTCTTTGATCGTATCATACCAAGCGCGAGGAACTTGTTTGAGGCCATACAGTGCTTTGTTTAGCTTGTACACCATATCAGGATGTTTTGGATCTTCAAAGCCAGGTGGTTGAGCGACATATACTTCTTCTTCAATCTTGCCGTTGAGAAATGCACTCTTCACATCCATTTGATATAGCAAGATGTTGTGGTGGTTAACATAGGCTAGCAGTATGCAAATAGCTTCAAGCCTAGCCACAGGAGAAAATGTTTCATCGAAGTCAATTCCTTCAACTTGAGTATATCCTTGAGCCACATGACGTGCTTTGTTTCTGACGACTTGACCATGCTCATCTTGCTTGTTTCGATATATCCATTTTGTGCCAATAATGTTATGCTTGCGAGGGTCAGGACGCTTGACAAGTTCCCAAACATTGTTCAGCTTGAACTATTGAAGTTCTTCTTGCATAGCTTGTATCCATTCAGGTTCCATAAAGACTTCAACAACTTTCTTGGGTTCTGATATTGACACAAAAGAAAAATGCTCACAGAAATTTGCTAACCGTGTTGCTCTTGAGCGAGTAAGTGGACCAGGTGCATTGATGCTATCAATTATCTTCTCAATTTGTACTTCATTTGCAACTCGAGGATGAACTGGACGAAGACCTTGCTCTTGCTGATCATTGTCATCATTGGGAGGATTGTCTTCAGACTGAGCATTGTCTTCAGGTTGGTTAGGTGCAGAAATGATAAGTTCCTCTTCAGGCTGTGCTTCAGAAGGCATGATTTCACCAGTTCCCATCAGCTTGATAGATTCGCTGGGCGGAGCTTCGTCTAGTGTACTTGGCAGGAGCTCTCTTTGTGAACCATTGGTTTCATCAAATCGCACGTCCACAGTTTCGACGATTTTGTAGAGATAGAGGTTGAAGACTCTGTAAGAGTGCGAGTCCTTTCCGTAACCGAGCATGAAGCCTTCGTGAGCTTTAGGTCCAAATTTTGACTTGTGATGGGGATCCTTGATCCAGCACCTAGCTCCAAATACTCTGAAGTAGCTGACATTTGGCTTCTTGCCAGTAAGGAGCTCATAGGATGTTTTGTTCAGAAGCTTATGGATGTAAACACGGTTGATGACGTGACATGCTGTATCAATAGCTTCAGGCCAGAACTTTCTTGGTGTCCTGTACTCGTCGAGCATTGTTCGAGCCATCTCAATGAGGGTTTTGTTCTTGTGCTCTACGATGCCATTTTGCTGAGGTGTGTATGGAGCAGAGAACTCATGAGTGATTCCCATTGTATCCAGATAAAGATCAAGTCTGGTGTTCTTGAACTCAGTGCCGTTGTCACTTCTGATATGCTTGATCTTGATGCGATAGTTATTCATGGCTCGATTGGCGAAGCGTCTGAAGACATCTTGCACTTCAGTCTTGTAGAGAATCATGTGCACCCATGTATATCTTGAGTAGTCATCAACAATGACGAAGCCATAGAGACAAGCAGTTGTTGTGAGGGTGGAGTAGTGAGTAGGTCCAAATAAGTCCATGTGTAACAGCTCGAAGGGTTGAGATGTCATCATGATTGTCTTCGAGGGGTGCTTTGCCCTAGTCATCTTTCCAGCTTCACAGGCACCACACAAATGATCCTTCTTGAACTTGACACCCTCGATGCCTATTACATGCTTCTTCTTGGCTAGTGTGTGTAAGTTCCTCATGCCAGAATGCCCCAGCCTCCGATGCCAGAGCCATCATTCTGAAGCTTTTGCAAGAAGACATACGGCAAGCTGTGGACCTGCTTGCTTTTACCAGTGTCAGCAAATGTGATGTGACTCTTGTCTGATGGACGTAAGTTGAGTCCATGAGAAGACTTCGATCACCGGTCATATGATTAGTGCATCCGCTGTCCATAGTCCATTCTGAAGCATGAGGTGTCATACCCTACAGTGCGGTTAGGAGGATAGGCTTCACCAAGAGTATTGTGAAGCATAAAAATTTGACGCACAAGAGGATCATCAAAGCTTAGATCAAGGTTAGGACAGATAGTATGACTGGCAAGCAATTCATATGTGAAATTCATAGTAAGACAATTTGGGCATTTTATCTTGCGTCCTACAATATGTTTTAGGTCCCCAGCAATAGCATCGGATGCCTTTGATTTCAGGCTGGAGACCTTTCCCTGCAAAAGAAAGTTAATTCTTCTTTACCACCCACATCTTCAGGGGTGGCTTAGAAGCAATGAGTCTAAGTGCAGCATCTGAGAACTTCGGCTTTGGAGCCCTAGCAAATAGCCTTGCAGGAGATTAATGATACTCATATGAATAGGCAGAAAAGTTCTTAGTTCTATGAACATAGCGGTTTGAAGACACACGCTCATATTCATAAGTTTGAGTACGGTTTCCCTGCAAAACATTGGCGTTAAGGTGACTCAGGTGAGTCCTGTATCTGTATGAAGCCTTTGGGCCATATGAAGCCATAGGTCTGGGGTTTGTCTTCTTCCTTGGTGGTGTCATGATGACATTCACAGGAAGATTCTCAATACACCGCTTAGGTACCCAGATCTTCTTCATAGGTGGTCCATTCCTGCAGTTAGTACCAATATACCTGGCAAACACTTCACCATTCTGATTCTTGAACAGCTTATAGTTTGCATCAAGGGATTCATCAATGATAATAGTATTAGCACAGGTAAAGCCAGATAAGGTGGATGGATCCACTGAAGGTCCCTTTGCAGCAACCCATGTGGTTTTGGGATACTGCTCAGGCTTCCAGTAGGAACCATCAACATTCATTTTCCTCTCGAACCCAACACCCTCTTTCCTAGGGTTTCGGTTCAGAATCTGCTTTTTCATTAGCAATAGTAGTGGTGTCCTCCGCAGAGGGGTTAGTTACCACATCAGTAGTTGAAGACAATGCAACAGTAGCAGCAGTGGAACATTTAGCAACAGAGGTAGCGTTATCACGCTCAATGTATTTTAGACATGGTGGTTCAAATCCATCCTGAGCGGGACTGATCTGTTGAGCGCGAAGTGACTCATTCTCTTTTTGAAGATCTTCATGAGCCGCTCTCAATTTCTCAAGCTCTTGCTTCCTTTGAAGATAATCATAGGAGAGCTTTTCATATGTGGTTGACAGCGTTTCATGACGACTTTCATGTTCTTGGTACTTAGCATGCAGATTTTTTATGTCTTCAACTAAGGACTGTGAACGTGTCATTTCCGCATCCAACAGGTCATCGCTTTTGTCTAATAGTTTTTGAGTATGTTCCATAGCTTTTTGTTGTTCAGTTGCAATTTTAGCAAGTGTTTTGTAGCTGGGTTTGGATTCACAATCAGAGTCATCTTCACTTGATGTTTGAAAGTAAGCATCACATGATTTTACCTTGGCACCACGTGCCATGAAGCAGTAGGTGGGAGCAGGGTCGTCCTTGTCATCAGCTTCAGCGTTGGTGTGGAAGTCATTGTCTTCAGTGTTAAAGATGGACTTGGCAACATAGGCTGTGGCTAGAGCCAGACTTGCAACGCCAGGGTCGGACTCCTCTTCAGACTCCACCTCCGCCTCCTCAGAAGAAGACTCCTCCTCTGAATCCATCTCCTTGCCAAGAAAAGCACGAGCCTTGCCAGATGAGCTCTTCTTATGAGATGAGGAGTTTGATGAGGACTTGGAAGAAGACTTTGAAGATTTCTTCTTCTTCTTGTCATCAGAATCATATTCCTTGCTCTTCTTCTTCTTCTTCTTCTCATTTTCCCACTATGGACACTCAGAGATATAGTGTCCAGGTTTCTTGCACTTGTGACATGTTCTCTTCTTGTAGTCATGGGTGGAAGCTTCATCATTTCTTGAGCTAGATCGTGAAGACTTTCTGAAGCCCTTCTTCTTAGTGAACTTCTGGAACTTCTTCACAAGCATACCAAGTTCCTTTCCAATGTCTTTAGGATCATCAGAACTGCAGTCAGATTCTTCTTCAGATGAGGAAACAACCTTTGCCTTCAAAGCGCAAGTTCAGCCATAGTTGGGACCATAGATATCTCTTTTCTCAGAAAGCTGGAACTCATGTGTGTTGAGCCTCTCAAGTATATCAGACGGATCGAGTGCCTTGAAGTCAGGGTGTTCTTGTATCATGAGGGCAAGGGTGTCAAAGGAGCTATCAAGTGATCTTAGTAGTGTCTTGATGATTTCATGCTTGGTAATCTCGGTGGCGCCGAGAGCACGAAGCTCATTTGTGATGTCGATCAGGCGATCAAACGTGAGCTGGACATTTTCATTGTCGTTTCTCTTGAAGCGGTTGAAGAGGTTGCGAAGAACACTGATCCTTTGATCTCTCTGGGTTGAGACGCCTTCATTGACCTTGGATAGCCAGTCCTAGAAAAGCTTTGACGTTTCCAGAGCACTCACACGGCCATACTGTCCTTTGGTCAGATGACCACAGATTATGTTCTTGGCAGTAGAGTCCAGTTGAATGAACTTCTTGACATTAGCAGGGGTGACACCTTCACCAGTTTGGGAACGCCGTTCTTGACGACATACCAGAGGTCGACATCAATGGCTTCAAGATGCATGCACATCCTATTCTTCCAGTAGGGATATTCAGTTCCATCGAACACGGGGCAAGCAGCGGAGACTTTGATTATCCCTGTAGTCGACATAGCTAAAACTCTAGGTGGTTAAACCAAATCACACAGAACAAGGGAGTACCTTGCTCTGATACCAATTGAAAGTGCTAGTTATCGACTAGAGGGGGTGAATAGGCGATTTTTATGAAAGTCTTCAAAACGTGGAAGTTTCGAAGACAAACAATAGAAATGACCTAATTGATATGCAGCGGAAGATAAACTACAACAAGCAAACCATAGTCAAGTATACAATAATGTGAAAGTACAAGGACTAATAGCAGCTTAGTAGTAAGGATCAGGATGGAAGATAGTATGAAGCCAACCAACGATAGTAGTCAAGCAATGAAGTCAAACAAGTACGACAAATAGGCAATGACTTTACAAAGACAAACTCTAAGTAAAGGGAGGGAGAGGATAGAACCAGTCACTTATTGAAGACACATGATTTGTTGGACCAGTTCTAGTTGCTGTGACAACTGTACGTCTGGTTAGGGAGGCTGAGATTCAACTCAGAAGACCGCGTCTTCACCTTATTCCCCTTGAGCTAAGGACACACAGTCCTCGCCCAATCACTCTGGCAAGTCTTCAAGGTAGACTTCCGAACCTTCACAGACTTCGTTCACCGGCGATCCACAATGACTCTTGGATGCTCAGAACGCGACGCCTAACCGGCTGGAGGATTCACAGTCCTCAAGTGTAATAAGTCTTCAGGTCACACAGACAGAAAGACTTCAGTGATTGCTAACACTCTTTGGCTCTGGGTGTTTGGGCTTTGGTCCTCGCAAGGATTTCTCTCTCTCAAAGGCTTCGAGGTGGGTTGCTCTCAAACGACAAAAGTCGTCCACTAATTCTGAGCAGCCACCAATTTATGGTGTAGAGGGTGGGCTATTTATAGCCACTAGGCAACCCGACCTGACATGTCTGAAATGACCTTGGGACACTAAGGAACTGACACGTGTTCCAACGGTCAGATTTCAAACACACACGGCAACTTTACTTGGGCTACAAGCAAAGCTGACTCATCCAACTCTAGATAAGATTTGCTCTCATTGTCTTCACTCAAAGTCATAGGATTTGGGTTGAGCATCACTTCAGTCATTCTGACTTTGTTCACTTGGACCCCACTTAACAGTACGGTGGTTCCTATGACTCAACAAAGAAGAAAAGGAAACAATGAAATGACACAGTCTTCACGCTCCATAGTCTTCACTCAATGTCTTCTCATGTCATAGTCTTCAATATGAATATCTTCACATACCACCATTGTCGTCAATGTCTTCATACATTTTAGGGGTCATCTCTGGTAGGTAAACCGAATCAATGAGGGACACTACCTGCGTTATCCTGCAATTCTCACAAACGCATTAGTCCCTCAACCAAATTTGTCGTCAATACTCCAAAACCAACTAGGGGTGGCACTAGATGCACTTACAAGGTCGCGGTTTTTTTTAGTTGTTGATTGTTTTTTGAGATAGCTACCCGCTTGTTCCAAGTGGTGTTACGGTGTGCTAGGTCGCACTTTGTATCGTTCAAGTCTGGTAGTACTACAAGTCCCTCCATTAAATGAACAACCACCCCCTCGTAAAAATTGTGAACAAGCCCACGGCTAAATTGAGCGGAAACGTGAGTTGCCCCAACATGCATTATTATTCATATTTTCTACTCCTTCCGTTCCTAAATATAAGTTTTTTTATTAGCCACACCTAAGACAAGAATTTTTTATTAGAAGTGAACCCCACATGTCATAGACACAAAAATTGTGGCAAGATTCCCTTAGGCAAGCCAAAGTGTGTCTAACAATTTGAGCAACTCAGGTTAGGCAAGTGTGGCAAGTGTGGGAAAAATAATGTGGCAACATAAGACAAACATAGTGACAATCCAAACAGCCCCATGATTTTTTGTGACATGCATGAAAATTTGGTTAGTTAAATTTATAGTCAAATTTTGGCAAGGTGCATCAAATCAACACATGCAAGTATCAAAATGGAAGTCACGGCATGCATGTATGCGTTGTACTCCCTCCGTTTCCAAATATAAGTCTTTTTAGAGATTGCAACAAGTGACTACTCCCTCCGTTCCTAAATGTAAGTCTTTTTAGGGATTCCACTACAAACTACATACAGATGTATATAGACATATTTTAGAGTGTAGATTCACTCATTTTGTTTCGTATGTAGTTCATAGTGAAATATCTAAAAAGACTTATATTTTGGAACGGAGGGAGTACATATGAAGCAGAATATGTCTGCTCCTACATACGGAGTAGCCCATTTGAAATATATCAAAAGAGTTTTATCGAATGCAATGCTTTGATGTGTCGCGTCAACTCGTACAAGCCCGAGAAATTTGATTACTACGACGCCATCTCCCTCGCAGACTGAGCTCCGGTGCCTTAACTGCACCTGCCTTTGGCTGCATGACAGGTGGGCCAACCACCTATTGGGCCCACCTGTCATGGACACAAAGGCAGGAGCAGTAAGTAGAAGCTTTCGCTACACGCTATCCCTCCCACACGAGGTGGACGGACATGCAACAGTGGATTCGATACTGCAGAAGTAGGAGTAACATCGTTGTTCGTCCTCTCGAAGAGGCGAAGAGCCAAGTGCAAACCGAACGTGGCAGTTGCGAACGCTCGTGTGGTGCGGTTCCTTGGAGTACTAGCCAGGCTCTTGCATGAGACAAAATTGCTATTGTTTAACAATTAAACTCCATTATCCATTGGTTGATACTCATTCTGCATAGATCCACGCACTTAGCACCGTTTCCTCCTGGGGTCACCAATGTTTATTTGCTAATTAATAGCATTCCATGCAATGAACTAGCCATTGCAAGCCATTAAAAGCATGCACACCTCTCATCTCTTATTGGTTGATACGTATGTCAAGAAACAAGAAACAAGGTAGAAGTTAATGCACGGCGCCTTAGTGTTTTGGGACTATTTGGTTTTCGTAAGATGACTTACACACCTAGACGGAGGGAGTAGTATAGACCTGTAAACCGGAAAGGAGTATTTGCCTTTCTAGAGATTCCAACAAGTGACTAGACTTCGGCTAAAAAAACATGTGACTAGACTACACCGTGTGCAGTACCCCCTCCCTTCCGGTTTATAGGGCTCAAATCTCAAATCTCATGAACCAAGGCATTTTGCGATTGGAGGAAGGTATCTCGTACTTTACGAAACTACCCTAATTAAACTCATGCATTAATTATGTAGTTTTCTCGTTTTCCTCTCCGCCTTGGTCGCGGTGCACAATATTGAGAGAGTGCTTTGATACGTTTTAGTCTCATGACTAAAAGTAGTGGGACTAAAACTTGTTAGACTCATGCATGCTTGGATTCAAATACTAAAGAGACTAAAATCAAGTTCATGACATTTCAAAGCATCCGGGCCCGCGTGCCATCCACCAAATCACAACGAGGTGCTACAGTCGAGACTCACCTGTCACCCTGGTGTGGCCGTCATGACCCGTCATATCACAAAACCCACACCTTTACCAGCAGTGGTAAGGTGGCCTCCAAGTTATTTCATTGGAACGCTCGTTCAAGCCCTTTCTTCCCTTTCTTGAAGAAAACCTCACTCCAGGCTACTCACTTCTGCCATTTTTCTTCTCTACCGACGAAGGAAAGGTGGGCGAATCAGTTATGCTGCTATATTTTCATTCCAATAATCTTCTTTTGCGAAGCACCGACCGATTCTCACATCCTATTCTTTTCCCGTTTTCATTGCGATTGTGGTTTCCTTTCGACCGCTTTTTGTTTGTCAGTTCATTGATGGATCCTGGAGCACTAGGCAAAGAGTTGCCGGCGGACAACCCACTGGAGACAGTGATCTCCAGGAAGCGAGCACCGACCAACGAGTTGACCATGTTGGCGGGACAACCCATGGAGACGAAGAACTCCAAGAAACAAGCACTGGCCAAAGAGTTGAGGACATTGGCGGACGAACTCCTCAAAGAAAGTTTGAAGAACAGCAAGGGCCCCACCATGCCTACCCCAGGAGCTCTGATTGCCACCTATGTGAGGCTCAACACCAAGTATGAGGAGATAGTCGCCGTTGAGAAGTAGTATTCCCCTGGCAAGGTGATGGCCCCCATCGAGGAGGAGGAGATGGCCCCCGAAGGGATGAGATCCCCCAGTGAGCTGCACAAGGTAAAAAATAATGGCTTATTACCATAGTTGTGGTTTTTGACTATTTGCAATGTGCTTGCTTTTTGATTATTTGCAATGTGCTTGCTAATATGTTAGTGTTGTGCTGGTGCCGGTGGTTGTCCTTGATGATTCCGATGTCGTGGCCCGTCCTATTGGCATCGCCCCGGAGATCGATTCCGATGTCACTGTCCATCCTGTGGACATCGCCTCAGAGATCGATTCCGATGTCGCGGTCAGTCCTGTGGACATCGCCCCAGAAATCGATTCCCATGCCGCTGTCCATGCTGTGGTCATTGCCCGAGAGATCGATGACAAGAAATAGTTGGTCGCGATAATCCTTCAGGGTAGTTTGCATTGCCCTATGTTTAATTACCAGAACGATGCGTGTTATCAAACCATCTTAGGGCTAGTGCAGTGTCTTGTGTGGGCGGATCTTGCTACTTTTGTTTGATAGTGAATCATGCGATGAATCATGCGAACCCTCTCCGAGTTATGGAAACAGATGTATCCTCACCAGCTTTTGATGTAATATATGGCATGCTTAGATGTAAGTTTGCACTGTTTATCATATCAGCAGGGCTTGTTTGATGATTCTTGGTGTTAGTAGGCTAGCTACTGTGCGAGCTATAGTACTTGCAAAACACTCACCGAAGAGAAACGTTGGGGCTGATGAGCTCGTGGTACGCTTATACTTATCCCTCGTTGATCGACCAATAGCCCTAGCTCCTAAAATTGTAGGCTTAGCGATCGATCAGACAATAGTCGACATACATTCAGGCCTCATTTGGTTCATAGGGTAGGAAAATCGTAGCAAAAGTACAGAGAACGTGCAACACAAAATCATAGCAGTGCAGAGATGTACTCCCTACGTTCCAAAATAGATGACCTAGGCAGGCTAGTTTGGCCTAGTGGGTTTCAGTGATATGACATGGTACAGTTCCGTCCAGTCTTTGCATGTGGTAGCAGTATTGCGGGTATAGTAAGTTTTCTTGAAGAAGCGGAATTCAACGAAGTCATGATGGTTCCTTCGTCCGAACAACTTACGGTAGGAAAGGTTGGGCCTGCGATACGACTGGGGTAGACCAGGATAATTTTGTGCATGGCAGGTGGACCAGGATGGTCGACGTCCCACATGTCGGCGAATGAAAGTATTCTTTCCGATATAGAGGACAAGCAACAAGTATTCATTGTTTATTTTTGATGAAAGCTATTGTCTCCACTGTTACTCCTTGACTTTGTCAATGCCTCTCTCTCCTCCACATAAGCGGGGACTACTTGCTATGCATGCAGCGGGCAGCTGGCGTCTTGAGGGGCCAGGGCGGTGAGAGCGGGCTCCGGAAGCGGTCCGGACTCCAGCATGGCCCACCTCACATTATCACCATATATTTCTTGGAGTCCGTGCATGGCAGGCGGGCGATCTCTTCTCCCTCCCCTGTTTCTTTCTTCTCAGCCGACGCCCGCCAAGTGATTAGATTTTGGCTATCGACGGTTTATTCAATTATGGTCCCACATGTCAGTGAAATTGCAAGACAACGCGTGTCCCCTTTGGTGAGCGGCGTGCGAGCCGGACTGTCGGGGTTGCGACGTGTACGAGTCGTAAGTGTGCCGCCTTTTCCTTTAGAACTTGTGAAGCGTAACATTTTCGCGCGATCGATCAATAGAAATCCAGAACAAAATGACGAGGGCGGTGCTTTCCCGCTCGTTAGGCGGGCTAGTTCGAGTGATATGACGTGCTACAGTGCCGTCCACTTGCTCCATTTTTATGTAAGCAAGAGTTTACACTCGTACACGGGAGGAGTGCGAAACACCGCAGATCTGATTTTGATCGAGGGATAACCATTCCCTGCCAAATAATAGAGGATTGTTAGCGATTATAGCATGATAGTTAGGGCATCTCCAGCGCTGGCCCACAAATTTACACCGGCATCTGTCCAAGGACACTGATGGATGCTATCCGATGCTGCCCGCATACCTTTCGACAACTATATGAACTAACCGGACGAAATTCGTTCAAACAAAGCAAATTTCAAATTAACCGGATGAAATTCATTACATTTCGAAAACTTTTCCTACAAACTGGACGAAATTCATTACATATTTCGCACAAACCGTACTAAACCTACTGTAAACCTAATCTAAACGATCGCCGGCGCCCGACCACCAAGTCCGGCCATGAACCCGAGAAAGCCGGCCATTGCCTTTGCCTCCTCCTCATCCGCCTCGATAACCTCCTCCTCCGGCCGGAGCACAAGGTTATGAAGATTTCCGCCTCCACGTCGCCCTCAAGCGGCTAATCGGCCGCCGATGTTTACCCCACCAAGCTTGGCGTCGACTGAGTGGAGTAGCGGTGGCCTTCCCGGGACCAGAGCGGCGGCGACCTACCGTGTACTACTCTTCCTCGCTGCCGGCTGCGCCCGCGCACGCGCGCCGGCTTCATGGTCATGGCGGCGGAGGGCGGCCCGGGGGGTGCCGGCGATCTCCTTCGTTTGCTCCTGCGACAATACGTCAAAGAGAGCTTTGGAGCGTGCCCGGAGCGGAGCCGCCGATGTCCCTCGTTTGCTCCTGCGACAGTACGTCCAAGAGAGCTTCGGAGCGCCACGAGGCCATGGTTGAAGTGGTGCCGACAGAAGGAAGGGCTGGAGGAGAATAAGTGTGGGTCTTTGGCTATGGCTGGGAGCTGGGGCTCAAGTTAATATAGCGGGCGAATGGCAATGAGCCGCGGCAGACGGATGGACAACTGGCGCCGGAGTAGGTTCGTCGGGCGTGAATGCGGACACTGCTTCAGTGACTTAACTACAGATGCGTTTGGGTGTCTGACATGTGGGCCCAACGGGCATCTGGCCCGCATGTCAGTGACACACCAATTGCACCTGCAGTTAAGTCCAGTGAATGCGGCATTGACATTCTGGGGAGACGGTGACCGTTTCAGGCGCATGCGGACTGTTTGACTGGTCAACCATACAAATACGGAGCTATACGCTGAGCCAACGACCGTATAATCACCATATCTCATATACAATGATCAAAGTGAGCTATCAAGACAAGTTCGATGACCGCCAATGCATTTTACTCGGTAATAAATGACCAGGACTGAAGGGGAATCCTAATTTGCTTCGTCTTCTGTCCTTGAGCTCTTAACAAACCAATGCACTATACGGTTGTCCGGCCACTCCATCCCAGAGCTCTCACCAAGCGTCGTTCATGCCACTGCGCCGCACACTAACCGGTAAGGCAGCGATGGCATCCCACCGTGCCGAGTTCCTCGCCGCCCACGAACGCACACAAAATGGTAGGGAAGCGATGGCATCCCGCCGTACCGAGTTCATCGCCGCTTGCGACCTCACAACTATGTGGGAGGAATTTGAAGATGCCAAGGCCGAATGAGTGGTAGAGCAAGAGGAGGCCAAAGCCGCACAGAGGGAGCGGAAAAGTCAGAAAGCACTCAAGAAAACAGAGGCCCGCCGCCACACGAAAGAAAAGGACGCACGCGCTGCTGCGGAGAGGTCGGTGGAGATCCAGGCACGGTGGGGTGTCGCCGACAAAGCCGGGAAGGAGAACGACGGCGTCTGACCAGCATGTGAGAAGTAGTAGTACTAGTAGTTAGTGTGTGTGTCTGTGTCTGAGTACGAGCATGTACCAGTACTACTAGTTACTACTGTAGTTTTTAGAGCAAATTACCAGTACATTAGCCTAGACTAAGTGGAAAAATTCCTATCCTATGCATCAAATGGCATCTGTTTCTCTATAGGAATTGAGATGCATGTCATCTCACTTCCTATGATTTTCATATTCCTATCCTATGAACGAAAGGAGGCCTCTGTTGGAGTAAATACTGTAGCTAGCAATACTGCTGGTACAGTAGTTTTGTTCAAGAAGCGGAATTCAATGAAGTCATGATGGTTCCTTCGTCCGAGCAACTTCAAAGTGGGAACTGGGCCTGTGATTTGACGGCTCATTAGTCATTGTTACTGCGGCGCGACGACCTGGGTGACTCTCCCTTGGAGTTCTACCTGCATGGCAAATGGACCAGGATGGTCGACGCCCCACATGTTGGCGAACGGAAGTATTCTTTCCGATATCGAGGAGCAAGGAAACCGCGTGGTATAGTATCACTGCTGATTGGTTTGCAAAAAAAATAGTATCGCTGCCGATTTATAATTATTTTTTATTTCTGATGAATGCTAGCGTTTCAACTCTTACGACGAAGGGTGACAAACATCACATGTGTTGGATGTCCCACACGTCAGCGAAAGGAGTGGGACATGAATAGCGTGGTAGAGCCCAACGTAAAAAAACAGCGTGGTAGAGCGTCTCCACTTCTTCCACTTCTGGGTCGGAGATCACAGGTAGTAGTACTTAGCTGTATGAACGATACAATGTGCGACCTGGAGAGAAAGACACGTCTAGTTGGAAGGTCTCGGGGCATACATGTAAACAGATATAAAAGTTAATATGTGCCTCCAACTAATGTAGTAGTAGTAGAGTACTTAGACACGTACTCCATAACATCACCGTGCATTGCACGTACAACATTTAGTGGTAGTACGTAGTAAGAGACAAATGCCGCGCAAGAGTTCCCTTCTCGGCCTACTTTAGGGTGTTTTGTAGAGTGTATGGAGGGTGCATGAGTCCACACTAGTTTAGCACAAATACACTATAAGCATGCATGAAGAGGGGTGTTGAGTTGAGCATGCATGAAGAGGGAACAACTATGCTGAGACGAGAACACAACCAAACACACCCTGTATGCCACGCATGTTCATACCATTTGTGACTTTCTACTTCACTTGCTGCGCTACATTACTCAGGTTCGTACGTCCACTCCAGGGTACATGTCCGTCTCGTAGTTCCAGTGCCACGTGTTCTTCATATAGATGGAATGATCGTTGCATAACACGTGCGCCTTGATGCTAGATGTCTCGCGTGTTGGCAAAAGGATGAACAAAGCTCACGTAAAAAAAGTGGAAGAACATTGAGGGAGTCCTGGACTAGGGGGTGTCCGGATAGCCGGACTACCATCATCGGCCGGACTCTAAGATTATGAAGATACAAGATTGAAGACTTCGTCCCGTGTCCGGATGGGACTTTCCTTGGCGTCGAAGGCAAGCTTGGCGATACGGATATGTAGATCTCCTACCATTGTAACCGACTCTGTCTAACCTTAGCCCTCTCCGATTCTATATAAACAGGCCTTGCCACGGCAAGCTACCACTCTGTACCCACGCTCCAGCGCATCCACCAACGTGTCGCCCTGGGACCTTTCTAGGCGCGCGTGGCAAGAGGCTGTGCAGCCAGCGGTGCGCAGTGGCGAGCGACACTGACAAGATTGCCATCGTGGCAAGCGGTGGCATCCCTGACGGTCCCTGTTTGCACTGTTTGGGTGACGCAGACGGGCATTTAATGCCTTTGTCCCCTGCCGTCAGGGTTAGCTTTGATACACTGTACAAGTAGTTGTACCAACCGCAACACTTTTCCATTTTTACCCTTGCCTGCGTTGCCACCTGTCGGTGACCCCTTGAGCATATAAAAGGAGGCCCATGCGCAACGTAGAGGGGGGTTCGAAGGCAGAAAACACTCACGCTCGGTCTCGTTAGCGGCTAGTGTGTACTGTAGCATTCAGCGCTCCCGAGCAAGAACTCAATACACTCAGACATGCAGCAGTAGGAGTATTATCTCTCCGGAGAGCTCTGAAGCTGGGTAAACCGCTCGTGTGCTTCGCCTCGATCCACTCTTCATGCGATCTCCGCCCCCCGCCGAACCGAAAGGGGCTCAGTCCGCCGGTCCCATAGGTTGTCTATATAAACAGGAGGGTTTTAGTCCGTAGGACAACACAACCATTACAACAATCATACCATAGGCTAGCTTCTAGGGTTTAGCCTCCTTGATCTCGCGGTAGATCCACTCTTGTACTACCCATATCATCAATATCAATCAAGCAGGAGTAGGGTTTTGCCTCCATCGAGAGGGCCCGAACCTGGGTAAAAACATCGTGTCCCTTGTCTCCTGTTACCATCCGCCTAGACGCACAGTTCGGGACCCCCTACCCGAGATCCGCCGGTTTTGACACCGACATTGGTGCTTTCATTGAGAGTTCCTCTGTGTCGTCACCGATAGGCTTGATGGCTTCTTCAATCAACAACAACGCAGTCCAGGGTGAGACTTTTCTCCCCAGACAGATCTTTGTATTCGGCGGTTTCGCACTGCGGGCCAATTCGCTTGGCCATCTGGAGCAGATCGAAAGCTACGCCCCTGGCCATCAGGTCAGGTTTGGAAGCCTAAACTTCACAGACGACATCCGCGGAGACTTGATCTTCGACGGAGTCAAGCCACAGCCGAGCGTGCCGCGCTGTCACGATGGGCATGATTTAGCTCTGCCGCCGGACAGTACCCTGGAGGCCGCACACGAATCCGCTCCGACCCATAGTCCGGAGCCGACCACGCAGATCAGGGACAGGTGGCAGGACACCGCATCGGGAGCTGCAACTTCCACGGCGATGGAGCCGAACTCTGACCTTGTCCTTTATAAAGCCCGTGACTCCAAGGTGCCGGGCTTCCTACCGGACTCCGAGCCTCCTGCGCCCCTGCCAATCGAATCCGATTGGGCGCCGATCATGGAGTTCACTGCCGCGGACATCTTTCAGCACTCACCCTTTGGCGACATCCTAAATTCACTAAAGCATCTCTCGCTATCAGGAGAGCCCTGGCCGGATTGCGGTCAGGACGGTTGGGATGCGGACGACGAAGAAATTCAAGGCCCACCCACCACCCACTTTGTAGCCACTGTCGACGATCTAACCGACATGCTAGACTACGACTCCGAAGACATCGACGGTATGGACGATGATGCCGGAGACGATCAAGAACCAGCACCTACAGGGCACTGGAAGACCACCTCGTCATACGACATATACATGGTGGACACCCCAAAGGATGGGGACGGCGGAGAAGCAGCAGAGGCAGATTCCTCTAAGAAACAGCCCAAGCGCCGACGTCAGCGGCGCCGCTCTAAATCCCGCCACAGCAAGAATGGAGATTCCGGCACAGGACATAATAACACCCCAGAAAGTGCCGAAGACAACCCCCTCCAGCAAGATTCAGCGCAGGAGGATGCAGAAGCCAGCCCTCATGAGAGAGCGGCAGACGAAGAGGTCGAGGATGATAATTACATACCTCCCTCCGGAGACGAGGCAAGCCTCGACGACAACGAATTCATCGTGCCTGAGGATCCCGTCGAACAAGAGCGTTTCAAACGCAGGCTAATGGCCACGACAAATAGCCAAAAGAAAAAGCAGCAACAGGTTCAAGTTGATCAAGACCTGCTGGCCGACAGATGGACCGAGGTCCTCGCGGACAAAGAGTATGAACTCGAACGCCCCTCCAAAAGCTACCCAACACGCAAGTCGCTCCCCCGATTAGAGGAGGAGACATATAAACCTTCATCACCAGCACACAATACGGCAGACCGACCACCTCGTGGCCGCGACAAAGAGGCATCTAGACCCTCCACCAGGACCGTACCCCGGCACCGCTCGAAAAGTACGAAGCCTCAGGGGAACGTGCCGGACTTGCGGGATATATTGGAGGACAAGGCAAGACAATCCAGATCTATCTATGGATCACGTGGGCGCCCCACGACCCACGACGAATACCGTCGCGCCGGATACAGCAACTCCGGCCGGGCCGAACACAGCAGACAACGCTCTCTTGAGCTACGTCATGATATTGCTCAATATAGAGGCGCCTCACACCCACTATGCTTCACAGAAGAAGTAATGGATCATCAAATCCCTGAAGGGTTTAAACCCGTCAACATTGAATCCTACGATGGCACAACAGACCCCGCGGTTTGGATCGAGGATTATCTCCTTCATATCCATATGGCCCACGGCGAGGATCTCCACGCCATCAAATATCACCCTCTCAAGCTTAAAGGACCAGCTCGGCATTGGCTTAACAGCTTGCCCGCAGAATCAATTGGGTGTTGGGAGGACCTGGAAGCCGCATTCCTCGACAACTTCCAGGGCACATATGTGCGACCACCAGACGCCGATGACCTAAGCCACATAATTCAGCAGCCAGACAGTTCTGGACACGGTTCTTAACAAAGAAAAATCAAATCGTCGACTGTCCGGATGCAGAGGCCCTCGCAGCCTTCAAACATAACATCCGCGACGAGTGGCTGGCCCGGCACCTAGGACAGGAAAAGCCGAAATCCATGGCAGCCCTCACATCACTCATGACCCGCTTCTGTGCGGGAGAGGACAACTGGCTAGCTCGCAGCAACAACCTCAGCAAAAATGCTGGCAGTCCGGATACTAAGGACCACAATGGTAGGTCGCGTCGAAACAAAAACAAACGCCGTGTCAACAGCGATAACAATGAGGATACAGCAGTCAACGCCGGATTCCGAGGGTCTAAACCCGGTCAGCGGAAGAAGCCATTCAAAAGAACCACTCCGGGTCCGTCCAATTTGGACCAAATACTCGACCGCTATTGCCAGATACATGGCACCCCCGAAAAGCCAGCTAATCACACCAACAGAGATTGTTGGGTATTCAAGCAGGCAGGCAAGTTAAGTGCCGAAAACAATGACAAGGGGCTGCACAGCGATGACGAGGAAGAGACTTGGCCGCCGAACAATAGAGGACAGAAGGGTTTCCCCCCACAAGTGCGGAAGGTAAACATGATATACGCAACCCATATACCCAAGAGGGAGCGGAAGCGTGCACTTAGGGACGTATATGCGATGGAGCCAGTCGCCCCGAAGTTTAATCCATGGTCCTCTTGCCCGATCACTTTCGATCGAAGAGACCACCCGACCAGTATCCGCCATGGCGGATTTGCCGCATTGGTTTTAGACCCAATCGTCGATGGATTTCACCTCAACAGAGTTCTGATGGACTGTGGCAGCAGCCTAAACCTGCTTTATCAGGATACAGTGCGCAAGATGGGCATAGACCCCTTAAGGATTAAACCTACAAAGGTGTCATACCAGGTGTACTGGCTTAGTCACACTAGAAGTGGTCTTCGGATCCCCGGATAACTTCCGAAGCGAGGAGTTAATCTTCGACATAGTCCTGTTTCGCAGCGGCTATCACGCTCTGCTCGGACGAACTGCGTTTGCAAAGTTCAACGCGGTGCCGCATTATGCACACCTCAAGCTCAAGATGCCAGGCCCTCGTGGAGTCATCACGGTCAACGAAAATACTGAACGCTCCCTCCGAACGGAGGAACACACAGCGGCTCTCGCGGCAGAAGTACAGAGCAGCCTTTTAAGGCAATTTTCGAGTCCGACCGTTAAACGATCGGACATGGCCAAACGCGCCCGGAGTAACATAAACCAAGACCACCTGGCACGTTCCGAGCACGCGTAGCAATGTGGCCCCAACCCCAGCCCTTGCATAATTGCAAGACCAGCTCTCCGCGTACATCATTACGCTCTGGAGATACCATGGGCATAGGGGGAGGGGCACGACCACGACAGGCCTAGAGTGCGGCTCAACCACACCAGGGGCTCCCAAGTGTGTTGCTCTTTCTATTTTCATCTTTCTTCTTTTTATCCACAGGACTCCGTTCACCAGAGGCCCTGTCCGGCGGCGAACCTGCCGAACTCACGATGCAACAGCCAGGGGGGACAAAGGCTGCGGCGAACACTCAGGTGGTCTCCATTACGAGCATTAAATTTGTTAAATACATCAGTCCGCAGCCCACCCCTGGAGGGGGACATGTCTAATTAGTCCAATCCCTTGCTTACCGCACTATTTGTATCATTCTGCACTCATAGCAGAATTCCTTGAATAAACAATGCAGCACTTTTTGCCTATAATTGCATTACTTTTTTTACATATATGTTCATTAATGACATCTCGCACCCGTATATTTTGGTACGGCCGAATACACCAGGGGCTTATGTTCCCCGCATTATGGTGTGATAAGTCCGAACACTTTCACAAGTGCGGCACCCCAAACTTATAGCATTATATGCATCGGCTCCGAATCATGTCTTGGGTCAATAGTTGGGTTTGCCCGGCTCCCATGTTTTGGTACCTTACGTTCCGTTCTGTCGGCTAAGGTAGCACTGGGAGAACCACTGCGATTGCGCCCCGGTTGAGCTGGGCGAGCGCCTCAGTGGAGAAAGCTAAAACTGACTATCATGATAAGGCGAGAGACTGGTCGCTGTTCGAGAGGTCTTTTCGAGTCCCTAAAGACTTATGCCGCTTCGAGCGAAGAACCGGACAGTGTTCGGCCAAGGCGTGGATAGCACCCAGAACTCGATCTTCCGAATACTAGGGGCTTCGCCGAAATTTAAAATTATAGAATTCTATGGCTAAGTGAGAGTGTTCAAGCATTATAAGTCCGGTTGCCTTGTTCGTTGTGTTGAGCGCCTCCCTAGATGGACCCAAAAATGGGAACAAGAGCGCTCAAGTTTATCCCGAACACCCCATCACTCATGGCATGGGGGCTGAAGCCGACGACTTGCCATCTCTCAGATTTAATAAACGGCCGCACAGAAGGTAATATTTTAAATCAATAAGCGTTGCTTAGTGCATATGAACAAAGTTTTCAGCGCACAGGATAACACATTGCGAGTTTACTCAATAATTACATCTTTGGGGCACTCATCCGCAATCTTGCGGGCACCCTTCAGGACACTCTTATAGTACATTTCGGGCATACGATACTCCTTGCCCGCCGGCGGCGCGTCCGTGATAAGCCTCTCAGCATCCAGCCTGCCCCAGTGCACCTTTGCGCGGGCAAGGGCCCGACGGGCACCTTCAATGCAGGCGGAGCGCTTGATGACTTCCACCCAGGGGCACACATCCACCAGTCGCCGCACGAGGCCGAAGTAGGTCCCAGTCATGGCCTCTCCAGGCCACAGCCGGACTATGAGGCCCTTCATGGCCTGCTCGGCTACCTTGTGGAGCTCGACCAGCTGCTTTAGCTGGTCGCTAGGGGGCACCGGGTGTCCGGCCTTAGCGTACTGAGACCAGAAGACCTTCTCCGTTGAGCTCCCCTCCTCGGCTCGGTAGAATGCGGCGGCATCGGACACGCTGCAAGGCAGATCTGCAAACGCCCCTGGAGAGCTCCGAATTCGGGTAAGTAACGGGTAACTTACATTCACGTGCTTGCTTTGCATGAAAAATGCCTTACCCGCCGCTATTTTCTTCACTTCCTCAATCTCCTGGAGGGCCTTATGGGCCTCGGCCTTAGTGGCTTTGGCACTTTCAAGAGCCGAGGCAAGCTCGGACTCTCGAGTCTTCGAGTCGCGCTCCAAACTCTCATGCTTTTCCATGAGAGCCTGGAGCTCTTGCCGCACCTCCGCCACCCGCGCCTCCTGCTTCTCTCGCTCCGCTCGTTCCGCGGCTGCATTGCGTTCGGCCGCGGACACTGCCTCCTTCAGGGTTGCCACCTCGTTCGTGGCCCCTGCAGTACCCACGTTATCCTTGTTATTTCCATTGCAACCAAAATCCTTTTCTGTAAGGTACAAATTTAAAGGTGGTGTTACTCACCTTCTTTGTCCTCGAGCTGCTTATTGGCAAGGCCGAGCTCTTTCTCGGACCGCTCGAGGTCCTGCTTCAACGCACCGACCTCCGCAGTCACTGCGGCAGAGGTCAGCAGCGCAGCCTGCAAACCCATATTGACATAATTTTTAGCCCTCCTGCGTATATCTTTTTAAAGATCCTCAATCCGGTTTTTCTTTCTGAACACCGAACCGAGCATCAGGGGCTACTATCTATGCGGTACTAAATTACATATTTTAAACTTCTTACCTCAAAGCCTGTTAGAAGGCTACTGCAGGCTTCGGTCAGCCCGCTCTTGGCGAGCTGAACCTTCTGAATCACCGCACTCATGATAGTGCGGTGTTCTTCCTCGATGGAAGCGCCGTTGAGCGCCTCCAACAAGTTGTTCGGCGCCTCCGGTTGGACGGAGGCCGCCGGCGTCACGGTCTTGCCCTTCTTACGAAGGGGCCGCCTGCCGGATTCCGGAACCACTGCGGGTTCCGGCATGGAGTCCGGCGCAAAGTCCGTGAGGCTGCCTTGTGGCACCTCCGGAGCCTCCTCCTGATGGGTCCCTTCCTGGGATCCCACCTCGGCGCCCTCAGCATCGTGAGGGGTGGAGGCAGTCGGAATGGAATCTACATCCGACGGAGCCAACGACCCGCTTGATGAAGCGGGAAGATCATCATCGGCCGGATTACAGGTAGTGTGCAGCATTAGAAGGACACTATGTGACACAAAAGAGAAATTATAAATCATTCAGGAATCAGGATACTTACGATCTTGCCGGAGGCCTGGCCCTTGAGGGCCACTCTTCGTCGCCAACGTTGGCGTTGGCGGAGCTGTCCGGGGGAAGAGTCCTTCCCCTCTTGGACCCTTCGACCTCCCCTGTTGGGGAAGCCTTCCTCTTCCTCTCTCCCTCCTCTGGGAGAGAGTCCTCTTTCTCCTCCTCGTGTTCGGGGGAGGAGTCCGCCTTGGAGCCATCGGACGATGAGTCTGATATCACCTAGCGCCGGGAACTTCTTTGGGTTCTCGTGGCCTTCTTCTTGGCCTTTTTCTCTGGCACCACATAAAGTGCCGGAACCAGCAGCCTCGTTAAGCGGGCGTCCGCTGGGTCTTCGGGAAGGGGAGCCGGACAGTCTACCTGTCCGGACGTCCTCTGCAAGTCCGGTTAAAGGCATCGGGAGTTTTAGATCCCACAATAGAGTCAAATTATGAAAGAAATGAATGTCCCACAAAGGATAATATGTCTTACCACACCGGCCGGGCGCTTGGTGCTGAATCCGCGATCTTCAGTCGCGGACGCGGGGGCTTCTCCGCCCTTGAATAGCACCCTCCAGATGGCTTCGTACGTCATGTCGAAGAGCCCGCTCAGAGTCTAGTGCTGTGCCGGATCGAACTCCCACAAATTGAAGGCCCGCTGTTGGCAAGGGAGAATCCGGCAGACGAGCATGACCTAGATCACATTGACAAGCCTAAGCTTCTTGTTCACCAAGGTCTGGAGACAGGACTGGAGTCCTGTCAGCTCCTCCGAACTGCCCCATAGCAAGCCCTTCTCTTTCCAGGAGGTGAGCTGCATGGGGATGCCAGATCTGAACTCGGGGACCGCTGCCCATTTAGGGTCACGCGGCTCGGTGATGTAGAACCACCCTGATTGCCATCCCTTGATGGACTCCACGAAGGCCCCCTCGAGCCAGGTGACGTTGGGCATTTTTCCCACCATGGCGCCTCCGCACTCCGCTTGGACGCCCTTCACTACCTTCGGCTTGACATTGAAGGTCTTGAGCCACAAGCCAAAGTGGGGCTGGATGCAGAGGAAGGCCTCGCACACGATGATAAACGCCGAGATGTTGAGGATGAAGTTTGGCGCCAGATCGTGGAAGTCCAGGCCGTAGTAGAACATGAGCCCCCGGACGAAGGGATGAAGTGGGAAGCCCAGTCCACGGAGGAAGTGGGGAAGAAACACAACCCTCTCATGGGGCCTGGGGGTGGGGATGAGCTGCCCCTCGTCGGGCAGCCGGTGCGCGACGTCGCTGGAAAGGTATCCGGCGCCACGCAGCTTTTCGATGTGCCCCTCCGTGACGGAGGAGGCCAACCACTTGCCTCCCGCTCCGGACATGGTTGGAGAAGGTTGAGGCGAGACGTGCGAACTTGGGCGCTGGAGCTCGAGTGCGCGGAGATGGATAAGCAAAGGAGGAAGAAGGCGTAGGTAAAAAAGGTGGATCCTTATCCCCTTATATATGGGCAGACGAAGACTATGCGTCCCCACCAGCCTGGTAAAACTCGCTTATCTCCCAAGCGCCACCATCAATGGCGCGGTTGGGTTACCCACGTCCATATTGATGGGAATCCCGGAATAAGGGGAACACAATCTCTGCTTCGACAAGACGTACCAAGAAAACCGCTTCGCTAAACGCGCTAAGGTGGTATAATAAAAAACGATTCAAGTAAAGGCTTGGTGGTGGTGTGACATAGCAGATTGAGCTTGTGTACATATTATTCTCTCTACGGTGGAATGTGGAATTTATTTTGCAGAGCCGGACACTATCCTGGTGTTCACAATCTTCTATGAATTATTTGGAGGAGGAACCCGCCTTGCAATGCCGAACAATATGCACGCCGGACTCATCGTCATTGAAGCCTGGTTCAGGGGCTACTGAGGGAGTCCTGGACTAGGGGGTGTCCGGATAGCCGGACTATCATCATCGGCCGGACTCCAAGATTATGAAGATACAAGATTGAAGACTTCGTCCCGTGTCCGGATGGGACTTTCCTTGGCGTGAAAGGCAAGCTTGGCGATACGGATATGTAGATCTCCTACCATTGTAACCGACTCTGTGTAACCCTAGCCCTCTCCGGTGTCTATATAAACCGGAGGGTTTTAGTCCGTAGGACAACACAACCATTACAACAATCATACCATAGGCTAGCTTCTAGGGTTTAGCCTCCTTGATCTCGCGGTAGATCCACCCTTGTACTACCCATATCATCAATATCAATCAAGCAGGAGTAGGGTTTTACCTCCATCGAGTAGGCCCGAACCTGGGTAAAAACATCGTGTCCCTTGTCTCCTGTTACCATCCGCCTAGACGCACAGTTCGGGACCCCCTACCCGAGATCCGCCGGTTTTGACACCGACAAACATAGATTCCGGACGACCGAGAAGGAGCAAGGAACCTCATGGTGGAGCATCTGCACTCATAATATTCAATATTATTCAGCGATATAAAATTAACCAATCATCTCCACAGTGGACTGGAAGATTACGAAACACGACAGCCCAGTGTAGTTACATCATACTAGTACATGGCTAACCCACAGTATCACCATATTTCTTGTCTTCCGTGCGACACCTATCTCTAGTAATCCAGCAGCCTGTATCGCTTCTCCCTCCTCGTCTCTATCAAAGTGCGGCCGGCTGGCGTTTCTGCCGTCTATTGAGGTCGGTTAACTATCACATGTTAGCGACATGCCAAGAGCATTCTAAAAAAAATTCCTTTCACGTTTCGTTTTCAAAAAGAAAAAAATCCTTTCATGTACGAATTTGCCTGTATGCTTTGAGTAACATGCATGTCCTATACTGCTCCTGTTTGATACTCTAACTTAGCTAGAGGTTAGACTAACTCATGACTAACCCTGAACTAACTGTAGCCAAAGAGGTGTTTGGGTGACAGGGTTAGATTGACAATAAATGCACTTCATGGAGAGAGAAAAGTGATTTTTCAGTGGTCCCAATGAGAACTATCTCCAGTTAGCACCTCTTGGGTGGGATAGTTTTTTTTGGTGGGTTCGGTGCAACTTGCTCCAATTTAAACCCTCATGCTTGGATACTTTAGGGCTATTTGAACCCCAACTAGCTCAAACTAACTCTAACCCATGGATCCAAACAGGGCCTATGGCCAGTTTCGACGCGGAGCAGTCGCGTGCACCAGGAAGCGGTGCTCTCTCGGCCGTCGCGCCACTTCAAAGCCGGCGCCAGTGAGAGGTCGCCTCCGCTCTGGCTGGGCATCAATGCGGCACTGACGCTCCAGGCGACGCTGACCGTTTCACGCGGGAAGCGCGCGCTGACAAGGGAGTATAGGTTTTGAACCGTTTCAGGTGTAGTAGTAATGGTAGTTTGCAAAACTACTCAATTTTTACACTCAGTTTCCTAAGAAATTGTGGTAAAAAACATTACTCCACAGCCCGCTTCCCTTCTCCTTCCTGCTCGTGGTTTACGTGGCCATGTTAACGTGGTTGTGTCAAAAAAAGTCACTTCCTGCTCATGTTTTGCGTTATATAATTACAAGCAAGATTCTCGTGCATTGCACAGAACATCAATATGCATTTTTTACAAAACACCTGTTGTGATTGACCCATGCAGGAGTAATCCCATGTGTAAAAACTAATGATATCTCGAGAATTTTATCGGAAAACTGGTATCTCAAGAATGTCATCGAAAAAATGAAAGATGAGAGATAAGGCAAGGAGGAGTGGAGCGTGGTGGTGACTGGTGGTCGGAATGGGCAGAGGCATGGGGATGGACGGCGCCGGCAGGCGGCAGCGGCCACCATGCATGCTAGATTGTTCCAGAGACTTATTCCTTTTTTAATTGCTGAGCAATGAGGTTGCGGGAGATAATGATGTGGAGAGAGGTGCGGGTATCTTTTGTAAAATTATCATAGTTTGCTTCCTATCCGTCAGATATAGATCATACGGTCTGTATTACAAGATGGCAGGCACACCATCATCGCCAACTCATTTTTTATAAGGGTATACAGATGATAGGTTTGCTGACTACTAAAGTAAAGTGGAATCTGTCCATGTTATGCAAGTAAATAAAGGTGATTGTTTATCATACGGGTAAGGTTGGATGAAGGGTGGTAGGAACAAATGCTCCGCCTAGAGCATGTGTGTGTGAGATGGAGTCTTAGTGTGTGTGTGTGTGTGTGAGAGAGAGAGAGAGTGAGTGAGTGAGAGAGAGAGAGGAGAGGGAGAGAGATGGAAT